>NC_057799.1:597276733-597297671 GCF_018294505.1 Triticum aestivum
CGCACGCACACCCCCCCACACACACTAAGACTCCATCTCTCTCACACACACAAACACACACACACACACAAACTAAGACTCCATCTCTCTCTCTCTCTCCTCTCTCTCTCTCTCACACACACACACCCACACACACACACTAAGACTCCATCTCACATACACATGCTCTAGGCGGAGCATTTGTTCCTACCACCCTTCATCCAACCTTACCCATATGATAAACAATCACCTTTATTTACTTGCATAACATGGACAAATTCCACTTTACTTTAGTAGTCAGCAAACTTATCATCTGTACCCTTATAAGAAAACGAGTTGGCGGTGATGGTGTGCCCGCCATCTTGTAATACAGACCGTATGATCTATATCTGAGGATAGAAAGCAAACTATGATAATTTTACAAAAGATACCCGCACCTCTCTCCACATCATTATCTCCCGCAACCTCATTGCTCAGCAATTAAAAACGGAATAAGTCTCTGGAACAATCTAGCATGCATGGTGGCCGCTGCCGCCTGCCGGCGCCGTCCATCCCCATGCCTCCGCCCATTCCGACCGCCAGTCACCACCACGCTCCACTCCTCCTCGCCTTATCTCTCATCTTTCGTTTTTTTCGATGACATTCTCGAGATACCAGTTTTCCGATAAAATTCTCGAGATATCATTAGTTTTTACACATGGGATTACTCCTGCATGGGTCAATCACAACAGGTGTTCTGTAAAAAAATGCATATTGATGTTCCGTGCAATGCACAAGAATCTTGCTTGTAATTATATAACGCAAATCACGAGCAGGAAGTGACATTTTTTTGACACAACCACGTTAACATGGCCACGTAAATCACTAGCTAAAGTAAATACCATTATACTTATATCCCGATGCAAAAGGTTGAGTACATGTCTGAAGAGTAGAGTCGCACACACGCACTCTGTCTCTCAGAATCTCTCTCACACACACACCAGTTACGTGACGCCCACTTAAGCAGACACGTATGTTACAATTTGTGCACCCGCGGGTACACGTGATGCTGCGCATTTATTTAAGCCGGAAGGCGAACCCAAACAGTACCTGCATTCATTCCCCTCCCGCTGCCTCTTCTCTGGTCGCCGTCGCCCGGTAGCCATGGGCCGGCCGAAGGTAACAACATACGCCATACTCCCGCCGGAGCGGCGCTTTAATATGGAAATTTTAGTGGTCATGCATGCATCTTTTTGTGCTAGCACTCCTATATAAGGGTTGACCGGTCGCTTCCCGCGGACGTGCGCGGGCAGTGGAAGAGGAAGGAGAAGGGAAGCGGGCTGTGGAGTAACGTTTTTTACCACAATTTCTTAAGAAACTGAGTGCAATAATTGAGTTGTTTTGCAAACTACCAGTACTACACCTGAAACGGTTCAAAACCTATACTCCCTTGCCAGCGCGCGCTTCCCGCGTGAAACGGTCAACGTCGCCCTGGAGCGTCAGTGCCGCATTAATGCCAGGCCAGAGCGGAGGCGACCTCTCACTGGCGCCGGCTTTGAAGTGGCGCGACGACCGAGAGAGCGCCGCTTCCCGGTGCACGTGACTGCTTCGCGTCGAGACTGGCCATAGGCCCTGTTTGGATCCATGGGTTAGAGTTAGTTTGAGCTAGTTGGGGCTCAAATAGCCCTAAAGTATCCAAGCATGAGGGTTTAAATTGGAGCAAGTTGCACCGAACCCACCAAAAAAACTAATCCACCCAAGAGGTGCTAACTAGGGATAGTTCTCATTGGGACCACTGAAAAATCACTTTTCTCTCTCCATGAAGTGCATTTATTGTCAATCTAACCCTGTCACCCAAACACCTCTTTGGCTACAGTTAGTTCAGGGTTAGTCATGAGTTAGTCTAACCTCTAGCTAAGTTAGAGTATCAAACAGGAGCAGTATAGGACATGCAAGTTGCTCAAAGCATATAGGCAAATTCGTACGTGAAAGGATTTTTTTTCTTTTTGAAAATGGAACGTGAAAGGAATTTTTTAGAATGATCTTGGCATGTCGCTAACATGTGATAGTTAACCGACCTCAATAGATGGCAGAAACGCTAGCCCGCCGCACTTTGATAGAGACGAGGAGGGAGAAGCGATACAGGCTGCTGGATTACTAGAGATAGGTGTCGCACGGAAGCCAAGAAATATGGTGATAGCGTGGGTTAGCCATGTACTAGTATGATGTAACTACACTGGGCTGCCGTGTTTCGTACTCTTCCAGTCCACTGTGGAGATGATTGGTTAATTTTATATCGCTGAATAATATTAAATATTATGAGTGCAGACGCTCCACCACGAGGTTCCTTGCTCCTTCTCGGTCATCTGGAATCTATGTTCTTCCACTCTATTTTTTTTACGTGAGCTTTGTTCATCCTTTTGCCAACACGCGAGACATCTAGCATCAAGGTGCACATGTTATGCAAGGATCGTTCCATCTATATGAAGAACACGTGGGACTGGAACTACGAGACGGACATGTACCCAGGAGTGGACGTACGAACCTGAGTAATGTAGCGCAGTAAGTGAAGTAGAAAGGCACAAATGGTATGAACATGCGTGGCATATAGGGTGTGTTTGGTTGCGTTCTCGTCTCAGCATAGTTGTTCCCTCTTCATGCATGCTCAACTCAACACCCCTCTTCATGCATGCTCTCTTCATGCATGCTTCTAGTGTATTTGTGCTAAACTAGTGTGGACTCATGCACCCTCCATACACTCTACCAAACACCCAAAAGTAGGTCGAGAAGGGAACTCCTGGGCGGCATTTGTCTCTTACTACGTACTACCACTAAATGTTGTACGTGCAATGCACGGTGATGTTATGGAGTACGTGCCTAAGTACTCTACTACTACTATATTAGTTGGAGGCACATATCAAATTTTATATTTGTTTACGTGTATGCCCCGAGACCTTCCAACTAGACGTATCTTTCTCTCCAGGTCGCACTTTGTATCGTTCATACCACTAAGTACTACTACGTGTGGTCTCCGACCAAGAAGTGGAAGAAGTGGAGACGCTCTACCACGCTGTTTTTTTTACGCTGGGCTCTACCACGTTGTTCATGTCCCACTCCTTTCGCTGACGTGTGGGACATCCAGCACGTGCCGTGTTTGGCACCCTTCGTCGTAAGAGTTGAAACGCTAGCATTCATCAGAAATAAAAAATAATTATAAATCGGCAGTGATACAATTTTTTTGCGAACCAATCAGCAGTGATACTATACCACGCGGTTTCCTTGCTCCTCGATATCGGAAAGAATACTTCCGTTCGCCAACATGTGGGACGTCGACCATCCTGGTCCACTTGCCATGCACGCAGAACTCCAAGGGAGAGTCACCCAGGTTGTCGCGCCGCAGTAACAATGACTAATGAGCCGTCAAATCACAGGCCCACTTCCCACTTTGAAGTTGCTCGGACGAAGGAACCATCTTGACTTTGTTGAATTCCGCTTCTTGAAGAAAACTACTGTACCAGCAGTACTGCTAGCTATAGTAGTTACTCCAACAGAGGCCTCCTTTCGTTCATAGGATAGGAATATGAAAATGATAGGAAGTGAGATGACATGCATCTCAATTCCTATAGAGAAAGAGATGCCATTTGATGCTTAGGATAGGAATTTTTCCATTTAGTCTAGGCTAATGTACTGTTAATTTGCTCTAAAAACTACAGTAGTAACTAGTAGTATTGGTACATGCTCGTACTCAGGCACAGACACACACACTAACTACTAGTACTACGACTTCTCACATGCTGGCCAGACGACGTCGTTCTCCTTCCCGGCTTTGTCGGCGACACCCCACCGTGCTTGGATCTCCGCCGACCTCTCCGCAGGAGCGCGTGCGTCCTTTTCTTCCTTGCGGCGGCAGGCCTCTCTTTTCTTGAGTGCTTTCTGACTTTTCCGCTCCCTCTGTGCGGCTTTGGCCGCCTCTTGCTCTACCGCCCATTCGGCCTTGGCATCTTCAAATTCCTCCCACATAGTTGTGAGGTTGGGAGCGGCGATGAACTCGGCACGGCGGGATGCCATCGCTTCCCTACCATTTTGTGTGCGGTCGTGGGCGGCGAGGAACTCGGCGCGGCGGGATGCCATCGCTGCCTTACCGGTTAGTGTGCGGCGCGGTGGCATGAACGACGCTTGGTGAGAGCTCTGGGGTGGAGTGGCCGGACAACCGTATAGTGCATTGGTTTGTCAAGAGCTCAAGGACAGAAGACGAAGCCAATTTGGATTCCGCTTCAATCCTGGTCATTTATTACCGAGTAAAATGCATTGGCGGTCATCGAACTTGTCTTGATAGCTCACTTTGATCATTGTATACGAGATATGGTGATTATACGGTCACTGGCTCAGCGTATAGCTCTGTATTTGTCTGGTTGACCAGTCAAACAGTCCGCATGCGCCTCATCAGCTCGTGTTCTTTATCTATCTACGCGGGCCTACCTGTCAATGGAGAAAGAAATACAGTAAAAA
The DNA here is from genome assembly GCF_018294505.1 of Triticum aestivum. Taxonomy (NCBI): domain Eukaryota; kingdom Viridiplantae; phylum Streptophyta; class Magnoliopsida; order Poales; family Poaceae; genus Triticum; species Triticum aestivum. The sequence goes on from NC_057799.1 coordinate 597,281,201, forward strand.
CCAAAATTATGCGTATGTGGGGAATCAAACCACGGACTCATCGCTGCAACGCACCCTCGTCAGCCAAATTAAAATGAAATACTTCGCGTCAGACACTCACGCTCACGCTGTCAAAGCATGCTAATGCATGCACGTCGCCCTCTAAATCAAAGTCCTGCTCATGGCGCAATGCAAATGGCAAGCCCATCACCTGCGCGCCCCGGCGGTGCCTGATATTACTGTTTAGACGTTTGATGGAGGCCTACGTGAACGCCGAGCATGTATTCACCTGGCTCAACACCAACGGTCATACTCGGACCGCCTTGCTCATGTATATCGTCCATCACAACGACAATCTATAAAACAACCTAAGCTAGAGAGGGTACTTTGGTAGTATGGTACGGAGTATGTACTATCGTGAGCGACCGATCTTAGTGCCACTGCACACCGAAACCCCTTCCATCGCTAGCGCGCGCTTCCCGCCTGAAACGGTCACCGTCTCTCCAGAATGTCAATGCCGCATTCACCGGACTTAACTGCAGGTGCAATTGGTGTGTCACTGACATGCGGGCGAGATGCCTGTTGGGCCCACATGTCAGTAACCCAAACGCATCTGCAGTTAAGTCACTGAAGCAGCGTCTGCATTCACGCCCGACGAACCTACTCCGGCGCCAGTTGTCCATCCGTCTGCCGCGGCTCATTGCCATTCGCCCGCTATATTAACTTGAGCCCCAGCTCCCAGCCATAGCCAAAGACCCACACTTATTCTCCTCCGGTCCCTTCCTCCTGTCGGCACCACTTCAACCATGGCCTCCTGGCGCTCCGAAGCTCTCTTGGACGTACTCTCGCAGGAGCAGACGAGGGACATCGGTGGCTCCGCTCCGGGCGCACTCCAAAGCTCTCTTCGACGTACTGTCGCAGGAGCAAACGAAGGAGATCGCCGGCACCCCCCCCGGCTGCCCTCCGCCGCCACGACCACGAAGCCGGCGCGCGTGCGCGGGCGCAGCCGGCAGCGAGGAAGAGTAGTACACGGTAGGTTGCCGCCGCTCTGGAGGAGGAGGTTATCGAGGCGAATGAGGAGGAGGCAAAGGCAATGGCCGGCTTTCTTGGGTTCATGGCCGGACATGGTGGTCGGGCACCGGCGATCGTTTAGATTAGGTTTACAGTAGGTTTTAGTATGGTTTGTGCGAAATATGTAATGAATTTCGTGCAGTTTGTAGGAAAAGTTTTCGAAATGTAATGAATTTCATCTGGTTAATTTGAAATTTGCTTTGTTTGCACGAATTTCGTCCGGTTAGTTCATATAGTTGTCGAAAGGTATGCGGGCAGCATCGGATGGCATCCATCAGTGTCCTCGGACAGATGCCGGTGTAAATTTCTGGGCCTGCGCTGGAGATGCCCTAACTATCATGCTATAATCGCTAACAATCCTCCATTATTTGGCAGGGAACAGTTATCCCTCGATCAAAATCAGATCCGCGGTGTTTCGCACTCCTCCCGCGTAAGAGTGTAAACTCTTGCTTACCTAAAAATGGAGCAAGTGGACGACACTGTAGCACGTCATATCACTCGAACTAGCCCGCCGAACGAGCGGGAAAGCACCGGCCTCGTCATTCTGTTCTGGATTTCTATCGATCGATCGCGCGAAAATGTTACGCTTTGCAAGTTCTAAAGGAAAAGGCGGCACACTTACGACTCGTACGCGTCGCAACCCCGACAGTCCGGCTCGCACACCGCTCACCAGAGGGGACACGCGTTGTCTTGCAATTTCACTGACATGTGGGACCGTAATTGAATAAACCGTCAATAGCCGAAATCTAATCGCTCGGCGGGCGTCGGCTGAGAAGAGAGAAATGGGGGAGGGAGAAGAGATCGCCCGCCCGCCGCGTACGGACTCCAAGAAATATATGGTGATAATGTGAGGTGGGCCATGCTGGAGTCCGGACCGCTTCTGGAGCCCGCTCTCACCGCCCTGGCCCCTCAAGACGCCAGCTGCCCGCCGCATGCATGCATAGCAAGTAGTACTCCTTATGTGGAGGAGAGAGAGGCATTGACAAAGTCAAGGAATGGGCTTTGTAAGAGCCCGTCTCTACACGTGCTCCTAGGTATAAAAATAATAATTCTAAAAAAAGGAATAAAAAACAATTATGTCTTAAAAAAAGAAAGGTAAAAAACATTTGAGAGGAAATAGATAGAGAGAAAGTGAGAAAAAGCTGTAACCTGGGCATTACATGAGGAAGGAGGGAGTGGTGCACATGCCAAGTTCACTGGGCTGCCGTGTTTCACACTCCTCCGTCATAACAGTGGAGACAATAGCTTTCATCAAAAATAAACAATGAATACTCGTTGCTCGTCCTCTATATCGGAAAGAATACTTTCATTCGCCGACATGTGGGACGTCGACCATCCTGGTCCACCTGCCATGCACAAAATTATCCTGGTCTACCCCGGCGGTATCGCAGGCCCAACCTTTCCCACTGTAAGTTGTTCAGACGAAGGAACCATCATGACTTCGTTGAATTCCGCTTCTTCAAGAAAACTTACTGTACCCGCAATACTGCTACCACACGCAAAGACTGGACGGCACTGTACCACGTCATATCACTGAAACCCACTGGGCCAAACTAGCCCGCCTAGGTCATCTATTTTGGAACGGAGGGAGTACGTCTCTGCAGTGCTATGATTTTGTGTTGCACGTTCTCTATACTTTTGCTACGATTTTCCTACCTTATGAACCAAATGAGGCCTGAATGTATGTCGACTATTGTCTGATTGATCGCTAAGCCTACAATTTTGGGAGCTAGGGCTATTGGTCGATCGACGAGGGATAAGTATAAGCGTACCACGAGCTCATCAGCCCCAACGTTTCTCTTCGGTGAGTGTTTTGCAAGTAGTATAGCCCGCACAGTAGCTAGCCTACTAACACCAAGAATCATCAAACAAGCCCTGCTGATATGATAAACAGTTCAAACTTACATCTAAGCATGCCATATATTACATCAAAAGTTGGTGAGGATACATCTGTTTCCATAACTCGGAGAGGGTTCGCATGATTCATCGCATGATTCACTATCAAACAAAAGTAGCAAGATCCACCCACACAAGACAGTGCACTAGCCCTAAGATGGTTTGATAACACGCATCGTTCTGGTAATTAAACACAGGGCAATGCAAACTACCCTGAAGGATTAGCGCGACCAACTATTTCTTGTCATCGATCTCTCGGGCAATAACCACAGCACGGACAGTGGCATGGGAATCGATTTCTGGGGCGATGTCCACAGGACTGACCGCGACATCGGAATCGATCTCTGGGGTGATGTCCACAGGATGGACAGCGGCATCGGAATCAATCTCCGGGGCGATGCCAACAGGACGGGCCACGACATCGGAATCATCAAGGACGTCCACTGGCACCTGCACAACCCTAACATATTAGCAAGCACATTGCAAATAATCAAAAACCACAACTATGGTAATAAGCCATTATTTTTTACCTTGTGCAGCTCACCGGGGGATCTCATCCCTCCGGGGGCCATCTCCCCGTCCTCGATGGGGGCCGTCACCTTGCCAGGGGAATACTGCTTCTCAACGGCGACTATCTCCTCAAACTCGGTCTTGAGCCTCACATAGGTGGCAATCAGAGTTCTTGGGGTGGGCACGGTGGGGCCCTTGCTGTTCTTCCAACTTTCTTTGAGGAGTTCGTCTGCCAACGTCCTCAACTCTTTGGCCAGTGCTTGTTTCTTGGAGTTCTTCGTCTCCATGGGTTGGCCCGCCAACATGGTCAACTCGTTGGTCGGTGCTCGCTTCCTGGAGATCGCTGTCTCCAGTGGGTTGTCCGCCGGCAACTCTTTGCCTAGTGCTCCAGGATCCATCAATGAACTGACGAACAAAAAGCAATCTAAAGGAAACCACAATCGCAATGAAAACGGGAAAAGAATAGGATCTGAGAATCGGTCGGTGCTTCGCAAAAAGAAGATTCTTGGAATGAAAATATAGCAGCATAACTGATTCGCCCACCTTTCCTTCGTCGGTACAGAAGAAAAATGGCAGAAGTGAGTAGCCTGGAGTGAGGTTTTCTTCAAGAAAGGGAAGAAAGGGCTTGAACGAGCGTTCCAGTGAAATGATGGTTGCTTCGTCCAGTCCAACTTGGAGGCCACCTTACCACTGCTGGTAAAGGTGTGGGTTTTGTGATATGATGGGTCATGACGGCCACACCGGGGTGACAGGTGAGTCTCGACTGTAGCACCTCGCTGTGATTTGGTGGATGGCACGCGGGCCCGGATGCTTTGAAATGTCCCGCATGTAGATAGAGCGGCTAGTCATATAGGAGTGCTCAATATTGTGCACCGCGACCAAGGCGGAGAGGAAAACGAGAGAACTATGTAATTAATGCATGAGTTTAATTAGGGTTGTTTTGTAAAGTACGAGATACATTCCTCCAATCGCAAAATGCCTTGGTTCATGAGATTTGAGATTTGGGCCCTATAAATCGGAAGGGAGGGAGTATTGCACACGGTGTAGTCAAGTCACTTGTTGAAATATCTAGAAAGGCAAATACTCCTTTCCGGTTTACAGGGCTATACTACTCCCTCCGTCTAGGTGTGTAAGTCATCTTACGAAAACCAAATAGTCCCAAAACACTTAGGCGCGGTGCATTAACTTCTACCTTGTTTCTTGTTTCTTGACATATCAACCAATAAGAGATGAGAGGTGTGCATGTTTTTAATGACTTGCAATGTCTAGTTCATTGCATGCAATACTATTAATTAGCAAATAAACATTGGTGACCCCAGGAGGAAACGGTGCTAAGCGCGTGGACCTATGCAGAATGAGTATCAACCAATGGATAATGGAGTTTAATTGTTAAACAATAGCAATTTTGTCTCATGCAAGAGCCTGGCTAGTACTCCAAGTAACTGCACCACGCGAGCGTTCGCAACTGCCATGTTCGGGTTACGCTAGGTTCTTCGCCTCTTCGAGAAGATGAACAATGATGTTACTCCTACTTCTACAGTATCGAATCCACTGCTGCATGTCGGTCCACCTCGTGCGGGAGGGATAGCCTGTAGCGAAAGCTTCTACTTACTGCTCCTGCCTTTGCGTCTATGACAAGTGGGCCCAATAGGTGGTTGGCCCTCGTGTCATGCAGCCAACGGCAGGTGCCGTTAAGGCACTGGAGCTCAGTCCGCATGGGAGAGGGCGTTGTAGTAATCAAATTTCTCGGTCTTGTACGAGTTGACGCGACACATCAAAGCACTGCACTCGATATAAGTCTTTTTACACATTTAAAATGGGCTACTTCGTATGTAGGAGTAGACATATTCTGCTTCGTATGTAGTCACTTGTTGCAATCTCTAAAAAGACTTATATTTGGAAACGGAGGGAGTACAACGCATGCATGCATGCCGTGACTTTCCTTTTGATACTTGCATGTGTTGATTTGATGTACCTTGCCAAATTTTGACTATAAATTTAACTAACCAAATTTTCATGCATGTCACAAAAAATTACGGGGCTGTTTGGATTGTGACTATGTTTGTCTTATGTTGCCACATTATTTTTCCCACACTTGCCACACTTGCCTAACCTGAGTTTCTCAAATTGTTAGACACACTTTGGCTTGCCTAAGGGAATCTTGCCACAATTTTTGTGTCTATGACATGTGGGGTTCACTGCTAATAAAAAAATTCTTGTCTTAGGTGTGGCTTATAAAAAAGACTTATATTTAGGAACGGAGGGAGTAGAAAATATAAATAATAATGCATGTTGGGGCAACCCACGTTTCCGCTAATTTTAGCCGTGGGCTTGTTCACAATTTTTACGAGGGGTTGGTTGTTCATTTAATGGAGGGACTTGTAGTACCAGACTTGAACGACACAAAGTGCGACCTGGCACACCGTAACACCACTTGGAACAAGCGGGTAGCTATCTCAAAAAACAATCAACAACTAAAAAAACCGCGACCTGGCATGTAGTACTACACAATTTTAAACGATTGTTTTGATGGAGTGAAAAAGGAAAACTACCCCACTACGTATATATAGGCCGGAGCCTCCGCGCTTGCTTGCTAGGGTTGCTCTATTCACACACTCTCATCCTCTCCGGATCTAAACTAGATAGGGGTAGTAACAATGTCTTTCTCCCTTCAAAAAACACTAGCTTTCTATCCTCACCGCTGGTTACAGATCCGGACGTATCCCCCTCCGCCGGTGAAGGGGAGGAGGGGCAGCCTTTAGGCCGTCGTCGACAGCGAGGGAGGAGACCCACTGCCGGCCGCACCGTTATCTCTGGCCGAGCGCCGGCGCGGGAGGTCCTCCGATCCCTTCGTCGTTGCCTGTGGGCGGATCCGGCCTCCCGCCGCCCACCTATCCACATCCCGACGACCTTCAGGTATATCTTCGTTCGAAACCGCCTTAGCTCTACTTCCCCAGCTCACTACGTTGCTGCAAGTGCATCATTTTCTACCTCTCAGCCCCTCTCGATCGGATGGTCCAACGTCACATTTTTTTTTCTATTGTTAGAGGTAAAGCTACTTCATGGAGTCGAATCTTGTACTCCCTCCGTACGAAAATACTTGTCATTGAAATGGATGTATCTAGATGTATTTTAGTTCTAGACACATCCATTTTGATGACAAGTAATTCCAGACGGAGGGAGTACTTGGTTCAAACAAGAAATAAAGTGGGGGTGGGGGAATTTAGTATGTACACATCGGACTTGGTACGAACAGGAAGGAAAGGCAGTGAAAGTAGTACAGACTGGTCATCCAACTGGTCTCTTGGTCGAAAAGGGAAATATAGGGGTAACGCTGTACACAGTGGTATGACCAGGACTAGATTTGTTATCCACACATAGGAGTAGGTGGCTAGAGTGAACAAAAATGGGACCAACCCAGATATGTTTCTTGGATGTTTGTTTCTCGGGGCAACAAACTATGAATCACCACTTTATGCCCATGTTTACGTACATGGTGCTGGACTGCTGGTGCACCCTCCGTTCAGAAGTGACTTTTGTGCTGTTTAACTGGAATGTCAGAATGGAACAGTTGGTTCATTTTGGTGGAACTGCACAAAGGGAGATATGTGTTCCAATCCTCATCATCCATATTGGCGCCATAACCTTCCTTTAGGTAAGAACGATATTTAATGCATGTGTTCATCTCTATTTTCCGACTGCCATGAGAAAACAATGCTGTTTTTTACTAGTACACTTGTACTCCCTCACTATAAAAACCAATTCTGAATTAGAAGGCCAATCATGTATTTGGTTTCACCAACTGGTGAGGAGAAAGAGAAACAGAGCATGAAGAGGAAGAAGAAGAAGAATAAACAGTGCCAAGGCGATCTTGCTGAAGCCAGAGGCCTCAGTCGAGGCCATTCAAGGGCTCCGGCAACGACTACCTTACATGTGAGACGATCCTCCAGGGAGCCCTTCCACTTCTGCTGTCTCACTTAATTAATTAGGAGTACTTAAGTACCACTAATTTATTACTGCCTAATTTTCCTGTTAGAGTTAAACAAATCTTTAGTAGGACCCTATGCTGAATCATGTACGTGTGTATGTTTGTCTATGGAGGTGAATCATGTGGTGGAGCAGGGAGGGAATATCATTAGTGTCATGATATAATAGTGCTATTGTTTTGCATGTCAATTTATTGCCATTGGTTCAATGAGGCAATGTTTTGCGTATTGTCCATCATGAATTTGATGCTACTGTTTGAGTAATATGCTAATGTCTTCCTATCCTTTCTCACTAAGCTAATGAAGGTTTCACCTTGTTCCTACTTGTGCAAACAGGGATCATGTTGTGCCAATCGTACATTTTAGTGGAACTACACAAGACAATACAATGAACTGTATCCCAGCCAGTGCTTTAACTCTGCTGGAAGTTCTTGATAATCTTTCGATATAATCTCAGCACTGGTAAACAAGAGTGATTTCAACCATACATTTGAAGTGCACAAAAATATATACTATTGTGTGATTCCAGTGAGTGCTTTATCATCTCTTATGGGACTACATGAATAAGCTTTTTTTCTCAGGTTGGTACGGGCCTAAGGCCTTCATCCATATTAGTTTGCTGTCATCTCTATTTGTATCGTGCTAGTGTCATGAGAAACTCCTTTATCTTTGCACGTTAAAGTTTTGCAACCTATGATAAATGGCAATGCTTTGAGTGTTGAGTTGAGCTAATTGGCACTGATTAAATAAACTAATACCTCTCTTTAAGCAAGACTACTATGTTGCTAACTTTACCCATTAAGATAATGAGGGTGCTTCTATTTGTTAGTGTATGTTTCATCAACTAGTCCCACTATTACAGTAATCTCACTCTCTCAATATATGTGCCAATAGGGATGCTCGATTTTGGTGGAACTGCACAAAAACTTGGGTGCTTCATTGCCTCGATAGCTTCCGTCCTTTCCTGTCAGTCGCTAATCTCCGCTTGCTTTCTTCCTTGCTGTGAGTCGCTTGGCTTATCTCGGCTTTCAGTCAAAGGAAATAGTAATTGATATGCTACCTCACACAGGTTGGTACTGGTCTTTATCCTGATTATTGTGCCTGTCATATGTATTGGTAATTTGGTATTGTGCTACTGTTTGCCGATTTCATAAAGGAGTAATTTGGAGCCTGAACTCGTAGGCAAATCATTACATCGGGTGATTTCAGTAGAACTGCACAAAATGATCAGATGGACAGGTACTTATGCTGCTGCTATGTACTCCAAAGTTCACTCAGACAAGCATCGATGTTGACAAGAAGTGCCTATATTCATTCGAGTATCAACCAGCGTCAACCAATTGTCAAACTCCAAGTATTAGGAGAGTGAACGCCAAAAATATTGCTTGGTGCATAGCCCAGAAAAATGCAGTCTAGTCTTTGGTCCCAACTTGTGCCTTTTGGTTATTGGCACATATGGTAGCAAACTATATGGCATGGAGTCTAAAGATTCCAGACAAGTTGGTTGACGCATATATTCATCTGGCACTTAATCAGTCTGCACACCAAGGATGCTCCATTTCAGTTGAACTGCACAAAAAATTTGGGTGGTTCATTTTCTCAACCGCCTCCTATCTCGTCTACAATGTAGAATTTTGGTGAGATACAGGACCAAGATGAGCCAGTAAACTAGTTGGATGAAAGTAGTGGCCAAGTTGCTCAAACCTCCCTCAGCACGAGGCCACTATTTGAGGATAAACCTACAAGAAAATTTCAGATTGTCTGTGCTGCCTCTTATGTACTCGAAAGTTTACTCGTACAAGAACTAATTTTAGCAAGAAGTACTTCCGATTGAACACCATTTACCAGTCTGTACCCTAGGTAATTAAAGTTCGTCCATGGATCATATTGGCTGTGATCTCAATCATTTGGATGCATAAACATACTGAACATGTGTATATCTGAATCTTTTTGTGAATTATGTATGAATATTGTCGTGTGATCTATCAATCATTTGGATGCATAGATATGCTGAGCTTGTGTATATATGAATCTTTTGAGTTGTTGATAGTGAATGTTGGCTATGAATATGAACGTGTCCTGTGAACGTGAGTTTGATATGAATGTTTACCTTTTCTGTTGTATTTGTGTGTGAACTTGTTAGTATGCCTACTGTGGGGTATAAAATGCAGGTCTCTTATAAAAGTAATGCTGTGTCCAATTTATGTTTTCCCTTCAAACCACATTATATATATTTATATTATTACTATTATCGTATATTTTATAGAGACTTATATATACATTATAAAAACCGCCCACGTGTAATTAACTTATAAAAGTAAATGTTTAACGGAAGTTGGCAAGGAAAATCCTGGTTGTTTTTGACTCACAGGCAAGGAAAATCCTGGTGATTGCGTACAAAAGCTTGCGAAGATTTTAAGGACCAATTTAATAATAACGCGCTCATTTTTATTTTGAGCAATAGCTCGCTAATTTCTTAATTATATATATATATAATGTGCCTCTCCGGTTTATTCTTTGATATTAATTGCTCCTTCTAACATAACATTATATATATAACGAGCCCACCTAATACGTGTATTTCAAGGAAGTGCAAATGGTCTGGGTTTTCTTAGACAATATAAATGGGCCTGATTGACGCGAAATTATTTGTTCACCCAACCCAGCAAATGGACTGTACATTCTAGAAAACATGGGTTAAACATATGCCACATTTTTGCAGGCTGACATGTGGGCCAATAGGTCGAAGCCTCTGCAGGGCGTTGTCAACTTGGTCAACAAATGATTGTGTCATCCACAGCCATTGGATTTATATCCAACGGCTGGCATGCACCTTCAATCTCTCGTCTTCTTCCTCCAGCGTCGCCGGGACCGCCTGGTCCGGCCTCCGGTGGCTAGCGGCTCTGCTTAGCACGCATCGCTGCGAAGTGCTACCCCACCGTCGGCCAGGCTATCCCCCCACCCCTCGACACCTCCTGTTATTCTCCACAGACTACAGCCCCACGCCGCAACAGAACCAGTTATAACCCTTCTCCTCCTCTCAATCTGCGACTCCACTGCCGCGTTTTCCCATCTCCGAGTCGTTCCCGTCCGGGGCCTCGCCGTCGTCCACCGCCTCGCTGCATTCGGTGCGGCGTGGTCAACAAACGAGAGTCATCGGAAGAGGACTGTATGTGGAGAGCCTGACGGTTGGGACCCACGAGGTCCATGGTCGCACGCAAGGAAAGTTCCTCCTTATTAAGATGAAAAAATGTTTCCTCCACCTGACAGCTGGGACCCACCGGCTGTATCTTCGCACGGAAGGAAGTGCCTCCTTGTTTTGCGAAAAAAATTATTCATCCCGTTGACAGCTGGGACCCGTCAGATTTGGTGACTGACTTGTGGGCCTACTAAGCGAACGTGTACGCACGGCTTTGTCAACTTAATCAACAAATGATTCCAGCAGCTGGACCGTAGGATGTTAATCCAACAGCCGTGCTCCTTCTTCAACCTCTGTTCTTGCTCCTGTCTCCCGTGGACGGCACCGCGGCTGTGCTGCCGTGCACCCGAACCAGTGAAGTTTCCCACTCCTCTCCATCTGCGACTCCACTGCCCCGTCTTCCCCATCTTCGGGTCGTTCCAGTCTGGGTGCGCTCGGCACGGTGTGGTCAACGTGGTCAACAACCGAGAGTCATCGGAAGATGACTGTACGTGAGAGGCTGACAGTGGGGACGCACCACGCCCATGGACGCATGCATGCAATGGAACGCGGCGAGGTCAACGTGGTCAAGGAACGACTTCCATCTGAAGTATATTGTACGTGGAGAGTCTCAGCTGGGTCCACGGCCGCAGCAAGTAAGTGCCTCCTTATTACGCGGAAAATAATGATTCCTCCAACTGACCGCAGGGACCCACAGGACGGGCCACCGTATTTTGCGAAAAAAAACGTTTGCCCCCTGACTGCTACGACCCACCTGACGGGCCACCGTATTTCGCGAAAAAACGTTCCCCCCGCAGTTAGTCGGACCCACCGGAAGTGCCTCCTTATTACGCACAAAAAAATGAATACTCCCCCGGCTAGCTGGGACCCACCTTGGTGGGAGGCTGACTTGTGGGCCTACTAAGTTGACGGGGACGAAGGGCTTTGTCAACTTAGTCAATATGAACGATTCTAGCTCCAGTGACCGTACGATGTCCATCCAACGGCCGTAGTGCTTCTTCAACCTCTGGTCTTCTTGCTCCAGCCTCCCAAAGCAGCGCCGGTCGTGCCGCATGCTCCTCCCTCCCGTGGCCGGCTGTGCTGGCGCGGAGGCCTCACCGCCCCCTACAATTCCCACCGCTGGCCAGGCCCTGCGGCGACGGCAGCCTCACACCGCAGCCGAACCAGTGAACCCTCGTACTCCTCTCCGCGCGGGCTTCCACTGCCGCGTCTTCCCCGGCTCCGCGTCGTCCCCTTCCTAGGCCTCGCCGTCATCCACCGCCGTGGTGCTCTCCGCACGGCGTGGTCAACGTGGTCAAGGAACGACTTCCATCGGAAGAGTACTGTACGTGGAGAGGCTGAAAGCTGGGTCCACGGCCACAGCCCAGTTTTTTTGTGATTTGCCAAGTAAGTCGCTTTGTTAGGCCTGTTGGGCTACAAATCTTTCAAGACGAGGAGAGCTTTCATTAGGCTGGCCGAGAAAATGGCCCATCAGTAATGAGAAATGGGTTGTACATTTTTAAAACACATCAAACCGGTAATTAGTTTCAAATATCTTTTTTTCATTTCGAGATTTTAAATTACATTAATTTTTATGCGTGGAGAATTTGTTGGATTTTATATTGATATACATTTATTTTTAAAATCAGTTTGAATGTGAGTCGAAATTTCGGGATTAAAAACAGTTCGAACCGCACCGAAATATGCAAAATTTCGTATAATTTTTTAACCGTGGCCACAATATGGGCTGTAATGCTAACAAAAAGAATATGGGCTCCAAAAAAAACCTTAATGATTAGCAAATGGGCTGTAAATTATTAGAAATAATGGCAGATGGGCTGTATCCTGTTTTCCACAGATTCGAGGCTTTCCTAAAAAAAGGTTGACGCACAAGCAGTGAATGTTGGATGGCCATCCAACGGCCGTCGTGCTTCTTCAATCTCTGTTCTTCCTGCTCCAGCCACTCAAACAAGTGCCGGCGGGACTGCCTGCTCCCTCCTCCCCGCGGCCGGCTCTGCTGCCGCGCAGGCCTCACCGCCCCACCGTACTCCCATCGCTGGCCTAGCCATCCCTCTACTCACCAACACCTGCTGTTATTCTCCGGCGACGGCAGACAAACCAGTAAACCCTCGTACAGTCGTACTCCCCTCCGCGTGGGAAACAACTGCCGAGTCTTCCCTGCCTCCATGTCGATCCCTTCCTAGGCCTCGCCGTCGTCCACCGCCCTGCTGCTCTCGGCGCGGCCTGGTCAACGTGGTCAACGACCGACATGCATCTGAAGTGGACTGTACGTGGGGAGGCCGACAGCTGGGTCCACGGCCGCACGCAAGGAAATGCCTCCTTATTACGCGCAAAATAATGATTCCTCCACCTGATATCAGGGACCCACTGAAAGGGCCTCTGTATTTCGCGAGAAAAACGTTACCGCCGCTGACAGCTCGGACCCACCAGCTATATCTTCGCACGCAAGGAAGTGCCTCCTTATTACGCACAAAAGAAAAACATGAATACTCCCCATGCTAGCTGGGACCCACCATGGTGGGAGGCTGACTTGTGGGCCTACTAAGTTGACTGGGACGGGGGCCTTTGTCAACTTTAGTCAATATGAACGATTCTAGCTCCAGTGACCGTACGATGTCCATCCAACGGCCGTAGTGCTTCTTCAACCTCTGGTCTTCTTGCTCCAGCCGCCCAAAGCAGTGCCGGTTGTGCTGCATGCTCCTGCCTCCCGTGGCCGGCTGTGCTACCGCGGAGGCCTCACCGCCCCCTACTATTCCCACCGCTGGCCAGGCCCTGCAGCGACGGCAGCCTCACACCGCAGCCGAACCAGTGAACCCTCATACTCCTCTCCGCGCGGGCTTCCACTGCCGCGTCTTCCCCGACTCCGCGTCGTCCCCTTCCTAGGCCTCGCCGTCGTCCACCGCCGTCGTGCTCTCCGCGCGGCGTGGTCAACGTGGTCAAGGAACGACTTCCATCGGAAGAGTAATGTACGTGGAGAGGCTGACAACTGGGTCCACGGCCACAGCCCAGTTTTCTTGTGATTTGCCAAGTAAGTCGCTTTGTCAGGCCTGTTGGGCTGCAAATCTTTCAAGACGAGGAGAGCTTTCATTCGGCTGGCCGAGAAAATGGCCCATCAGTAATGAGAAATGGGTTGTACATTTTTAAAACACATCAAACCGGCAATTAGTTTCAAATATCTTTTTTCATTTCGAGATTTTAAATTACATTAATTTTTATGCGTGGAGAAATTGTTGGATTTTATATTGATATACATTTATTTTTAAAATCAGTTTGAATGTGAGTTGAAATTTAGGGATTAAAAACAGTTCGGATCGCACCGAAATATGCAAAATTTCGTATAATTTTTTAACCGTGGCCACAATATGGCTGTAATGCTAACAAAAGGAATATGGGCTCCAAAAAAACCTTAATAATTAGCAAATGGGCTGTAAATTATTAGAAATAATGGCAGATGGGCTGTATGCTGTTTTCCACAGATTTGAGGCTTTCCTAAAAAAAGGTTGACGCACAAGCAGTGGCAGTTGGATGGCCATCCAACGGCCGTCGTGCTTCTTCAATCTCTGCTCTTCCTGCTCGAGCCGCTCAAACAGGCGTCGGCGGGACTACCTGCTCCCTCCTCCCCGCGGGCGGCTCTGCTGCCGCGCAGGCCTCACCGCCCCACCGTACCCTCATCGCTGGCCGAGCCATCCCTCTACTTACCCACACCTGCTGTTATTCTCCAGCGACGGCAGACGAACCAGTAAACCCTCGTACAGTCTTACTCCCCTCCGCGTGGGAAACAACTGCCGAGTCTTCCCTGCCTCCGTGTCGTTCCCTTCCTAGGCCTCGCCGTCGTCCACCGCCCTGGTGCTCTCGGCGCGGCCTGGTCAACGTGGTCAACGACCGACATGCATCTGAAGTGGACTGTACGTGGAGAGGCTGACAGCTGGGTCCACGGCCGCACGCAAGGAAATGCCTCCTTATTACGCGCAAAATAATGATTCCTCCACCTGACATCAGGGACCCACCGAAAGGGCCTCTGTATTTCGTGAAAAAAACGTTACCGCCGCTGACAGCTCGGACCCACCAGCTATATCTTCGCACGCAAGGAAGTGCCTCCTTATTACGTACAAAAAAAATGAATACTCCCCCAGCTAGCTGGGACCCACCATGGTGGGAGGCTGACTTGTGGGCCTACTAAGTTGACTGGGACGGGAGCCTTTGTCAACTTTAGTCAATATGAACGATTCTAGCTCTAGTGACCGTACGATGTCCATCCAACGACCGTATTGCTTCTTCAACCTCTGGTCTTCTTGCTCCAGCCGCCCAACGCAGCGCCGGTCGTGCCTCATGCTCCTGCCTCCCATGGCCGGCTGTGCTGCCGCGGAGGCCTCACCGCCCCTGCTATTCCCACCGCTGGCCAGGCCCAGCGGCGACGGCAGCCTCACACCGCAGCCGAACCAGTGAACCCTCGTACTCCTCTCCGCGCGGGCTTCCACTACCGCGTCTTCCCCGGCTCCCCGTCGTCCCCTTCCTAGGCCTCGCCGTCGTCCACCGCCCTGGTGCTCTCGGCACGGCGTGGTCAACATGGTCAAGGAACGACTTCCATCGGACGTCGACTGTACGTGGAGAGGCTGACAGCTGGGTCCACGGCCGCAGCAAGGAAGTGCCTCCTTATTACGCGGAAAATAATGATTCCTCCACCTGACAGCTGGGACCCACCGGACGGGCCACTGTATTTCGCGAAAAAAACTTTTCCCCCTGACTGCTGGGACCCACCAGCTACATCTTCGCACGCAAGGAAGTGCGTCCTGGCTAAAAAAACGATTCGCCCCCTGACTGCTGGGACCCACCAGCTACATCTTCGCAGGCAAGGAAGTGCCTGACAGTCGGGACCAGGTCGAAGCGTACGTAGCATTGTCATTCTGGTCGCGAACGTGTACGTACATACTGGTCGATGTAGAGGCGCGCACGTGTCGTAGTAGAGGCGCGCACATAGCATTACACGTACGTACAGCGGCCAGTGTGCAAGAAAGAAAATACGGCCATGTACGTACATGCGGGCAGGGTCTCAAACGCCTACTCGCGCATACGTACGGCCAGGGCTCGTGTACATGGCTGGGTCGGAACGGAGAAACATCATCGTCGTCGTGTTCATGGGGAGCCAACCGGCTGGGTCGGGACGGAATGCGTCGTCGTGTTCATCGGGAGGGCTTGGATGGAACAGCCGATGGAAACGAGGCCTGGCGTACCGCAGAACGGAGGAAAGGGCCTTCTGTTTGACCAGCCACATTTGAAACGGGATCCTGTTCATCGGGAGGGGTCTGGCGTACCGCAAAACGGAGGAAACGGACCTCCTACGGTCGAAACGGGGGTCCTGTTGATCGGGAGGGGTGTGGCGTACCGCAAAACGGAGGAAACGGACTTGTGTTGGAGCGCTACGGTCGAAACGGGGGTCCTGTTCATCGGGAGGGGTGTGGCGTACCGCAAAACGGGACTCCACGGGACACTGTTCATCTCCACCGTCGACCCCCTCCCGCCTCCACGGGCTATTGTTCATCCACCGTCGACCTCCTCCAGCCTCCACCTCCGACTATTCATCCACAGGCTCCTGTTCACCCAGCCTCCACCACGTGCTACTCCACCGGCTACTGTTCAACCAGCCCTCTCCACGGGCTCCTGTTCATCAAGTCCTTCATCGTCTACTGTTCATTCTGCCCTCCACGGGGTGGTCCTGTTCATCCTGTCCTCCACAGGGTCCTGTTCATCCAGCCCCAACCGGCTCGATCGATCGGGGTCCTGTTCATCCAGAGGCAACACCACGGGGTCCTGTTCATCCACCCCCACCGGG
>NC_057799.1:597597988-597771636 GCF_018294505.1 Triticum aestivum
GGTGCTGGAGGAGTGTGGGCGACGGTTGAAGTATGGCGGCTACTAAAATTTGGGTAAGGGAATTGATGCGGGGCGGGAGTGCCCAAGATCGCGCACGGTCCAATAAGAATATGCGTGTATGATAATAAGGAAAAGTGGCCGAACCGCCGATTTTTGCAACGCTCAAGGCGGGTAGTTTGTTTTATATTTCTAACTAGCTGGTCTATCGCACCTGGTTCGTCCTAATTTCTAAATAAACTTACCCGCCTTTAGCTTGCATAGGTGGTGATTTTACAGCGCACTTGCATCGCACACGGTTAAGCCAGTACCTCCACCCTTTGCTCGCGCTTGCGCAGTCGTGGTGATTTTAGAGCGCACTTGCATCGCACACAGTTGAGCCAGTACCTCCACCTTTGCTCGCACTTGCGCAGTCATTGTGATTCACAGCGCACTTGCATCGCACACGGTTAAGACATTATACCCATGTCCGTTGAGCGTCATCAGAGTCTTTGCAGCAAAAAATGTTAGAGAGGGTCAGAAGACAGCCACACTAGCATGTGGCCCAAATATATATGAGTGAAAAGGGTGGTCTGTGATGTTCAAAATTCCAATGCACAACTTTGACCGCGCAGGCCCACGGTTGGGCACGTCGTCGAAGATCGATGAGAGGGGCCAGAAGTCAAGAACCACCTGGAAGTGGCCAAATATATGTAGGATTATTGGGTGTGATGTGATGGTAGCTGGAACTACGTCGATATTTCCCCGGAGAGGGAGGGATGATGTAGCATAGCGACGGTAGGTATTTCCCTCAGTTATGAAACCAAGGTTATCAAACAAGTAGGAGAGTCAAGCAACACAACGTAAACAGCCCCTGCACACAAATGACAACACCTCGCAACCCGACGTGTTGAAGGGGTTGTCAATCCCTTTCGGGTAACGGCGCCAGAAATTGCGTGTTGATGGGAGAAAGTTGTAATAGATTGAAATAATAGATCGCAAATAAAATAAAACGCAGCAAAGTATTTTTGTATTTTTGGTTTAACAGATCTGAATAGAAATGTAAAGGAAAAGTAGATCGCAAGGCAAATATATGAGAAAGAAGACCCGGGGCCGTAGGTTTCACTAGTGGCTTCTCTTGAGAAAAATAGCAAACGGTGGGTAAACAAATTACTGTTGGGCAATCGATAGAACTTCAAATAATTATGATGATATCCAGGCAATGATCATTACATAGGCATCACGTCCAAGATTAGTAGACCGACTCCTGCCTGCATCTACTACTATTACTCCACACATTGACCGCTATCCAGCATGCATCTAGTGTATTAAGTTCATGGAAAAACGGATTAATGCAATAAGAACGATGACATGATGTAGACAAGATCCGTTTATCTATATGGCGGTAGATATAGATCTCGTCTTTTTATCCTTAGTAGCAACGATACATACGTGTCGGTTCCCTTTCTGTCACTGGGATCAAGCACCGTAAGATCGAACCCACTACCGGGCACCTCTTCCCATTGCAAGATAAATAGATCAAGTTGGCCAAACAAAACCCAAATATCAGAGAAGAAATACGAGGCTATAAGAGATCATGTATATAAGAGATCAAAGAAACTCAAATAACTTTCATGGATATAAAAAGATATGACTGATCATAAACTCGAAGTTCATTAGATCCCAACAAACACACCGCAAAAGAGTTACATCATATGGATCTCCAAGAGACCATTGTATTGAGAATTCAGCGAGAGAGAGAGAGAGAGAGAGAGAGAGAGAGAGAGCCATCTAGCTACTAACTACGGACCCGAAGGTCTACAAAGAATTACTCACGCATCATCGGAGAGGCACCAATGGAAGTGGTGAACCCCTCCGTGATGGTGTCTAGATTGGATTTGGTGGTTCTGGACTTTGCGGCGGCTGGATGAATATTTCGTCAATGCTTTTAGGGTTTCTGGAATGTTGTGGTATTTATAGAGCAAAGAGGCGGTCGAGGGGGTACCCGAGGTGGGCACAACCCACCAGGTGCAACCAGGGCCCATCTGCTTCCTTTTGGCCCATAAAAAATCATCATGGAGTTTCGTGGCATTTGGACTCCATTTGATATTGATTTCCTGTGATGTAAAAAACATGGGAAAAACAGCAACTGGCACGTGGCACTATGTCAATAGGTTAGTACCAAAAAATGATATAAAATGACTATAAAATGATTATAAAACATCCAAGATTGATAATAAAACAACATGGAACAATCAAAAATTATAGATACGTTGGAGACGTATCAGCATCCCCAAGCTTAACTCCTACTCGTCCTCGAGTAGGTAAGTGATAAAAACAGAATTTTTGATGTGGAGTGCTGTTCATCAAGTCATATCATATTCTTTTCTTTATAGCATGGACATTTGGACTTTTCTGTGATTCAAAGCAATAGTCTAGTTTTGACATAATAATTTAGATACTCAAGCATATCAACAAGCAACCATGTCTTTCAAAATATCAACGCTAAAATAAGTTATCCCTAGCCCATCATGCTCAAACATTGATCCATTCGTGAAACACACTCGAATATTAACTACACCCAATACTTGAGCACGATCATATTGCCTCCTAGTTCGTGCTTTTTATGAGAAGATGGAGACTCAAAGTAAAAATAAAAATT
Source organism: Triticum aestivum (assembly GCF_018294505.1). Classification (NCBI taxonomy): domain Eukaryota; kingdom Viridiplantae; phylum Streptophyta; class Magnoliopsida; order Poales; family Poaceae; genus Triticum; species Triticum aestivum. The sequence continues at coordinate 597,600,627 of NC_057799.1, forward strand.
GCATAAAGTAAAAGAAAGGCCCTTCGCAGAGGGAAGTAGGGATTTGTAGAGGTGCGAGAGCTCAAAGCGAAAAATTAGAGATAAAAACATTTTGGGAGGTGTATCCATCCCACCAACGAAAACGACGTAGAGCTCCGAACACTTTCCATGCTAGATATGCCATAGGCGGTTCCCAAACAAAAAATAAAGTTTATTCCTTTTTCCACCATTATTTCACTTTCCATGGCTAGCCGTATCCACAGGTCCCCTCCATACCAACACTTTCCAAGGAATTTATTATTTGACAACATAAAGTAAATATTTTTTTGCATTTCAGGACTGGGCATCCCTAAAATCTTTGCCTTACTCTCGTGCAATGACAAGTGAATAAACACTCATCTTGAGAATAACACATCTAGCATGGAAAATATTAGCCACCCGTTACCGTTCTGCGAGCGAAACAAACACACAAAGAGAAGTTTATTTTGAAAATTAGAGATGGCACATGCAAATTTGCTTAGAACGACAAAAGAATACCGCATATAGGTAGATATAGTGGACTCATGTGGCAAAACTAGTTTAAAGGATTTTGGATGCACAAGTAGAGGTCATACTTAGTGCAAAATGAAGGCTAGAAAAAAGATTGAGAAGCGACCAACCAAGAAACGAATAATCTCATAAGCAAGCATTAAGCATAATTAACACCGAATAGTGCACCACAAGTAGGATATAATTTTCATTGCGTGATTATTGACTTTCGTGCATGCATAGGGAATCACAAACCTTAACACCAATATTCTTACTAGAGCACAATTACTCATCAACATAACTCACATATCACATCATCATATCTCAAAACTATTACTAAGAATCAAGTTTATTTTGTCCAATGATCTTCATGACATTTTCTTTTTCTTTATCCTTCTTGGATATCTATCACTTTGGAACTAATTTTTATTTGTTGCTTTTCATAAGCTCAAACAAATATAAGTGAAGATCATGAGCATAACAAATTTTCTTTCTCTCAAAATAATTTAAGTGAAGCAAGAGAGAATTTCCTCAAAAATAACAAAGCACACCGTGCTAAAAAGATATAAATGAAGCACTAGAGCAAGTCCTAGCTCATAAAATATTTAAGTGAAGCATAGAGAGCAATTCTAACAAGTAATGATATAATTTTGGCTCTCTCAAAAAGGTGTGTCCAGCAAGGATTGATGACTTAAAACACAAAATAAAACAAGCAAAGACACATATCATACAACACGCTCCAAGCAAAACACATATCATGTGACGAATAAAAATATAGCCTCGAGTAAAATACCGATAGTTGTTGGAAGAAAGCGGGGATGCCACTCGGGGGCATCCCCAAGCTTAGTTGGTTGCTCATTCTTGGAAAATAGCTTGGGATGCCGGGGCATCCCCAAGCTTAGGCTCTTACATCCTTCCTTCATCCATCGTAAGATAACTCAAAACTTGAAAACTTCAATCACACAAAACTCAACAAAACCTTCGTGAGATCCGTTATTGTAAGAAAAATAAATCACTACTATAAGTGCTGTATAAAACCAATTCATATTTTTTTGTATTATATCTACTGTATTACAACTTTTCTATGGCAAAAACTCATCAAAGAAAACCATAGAGCCATCAAAATAAGCACACAACACAAAGAAAACAGAATCTGTCAAAACAGAACAGTCTGTAGTAATCTGATTTGTTCGAATAATTCTGGAACTCCAAAAATTCTACCAAAATATGAAGACCAGGGTAATTTGTATATTAATCTTGTTCAAAAATAATGAGGGCAAAAGATCTTTTCTGTGATTTATGAAAATTATTTTCGTGAGCGTAAAGTTTCTGTCTTTTTCAGCAAGATCAAACAACTATCACCCAAGAAGATCCTATAGGCTTTACTTGGCACAAACACTAATTACAACACAAAAAACACAATCATACCAGTATCATAATTGTGCTAACACACAAGAACAGAAAATAAAAATCAAAAATAAATTTTATTCATTGGGTTGCCTCCCAACAAGCGCTATAGTTTTACGCCCTTAGCTAGGCATAAGGCAAGGATCTAAGTTTTGTCTTCCGAAATTTTGACAACTTTTGTAAGGGTTTTCTCAAACCCGGGAGGCTCTTTACGCTTCCCTAAATTCTCCGGAAAAGAAACCATCTTAAGATCCAAAATATCCAATCGCTTGTTGCAAAGAGTAATCAGGGTATTCATGCGATTTATACTACCATTGAGGTGTTTGAGGGGTTCATTATATTTCTATATTTCAACCATATGTTTATGCAAATCACCAAGTTTTTCCAACATTTGAACTCCCTCAGGGGTAAAAGAAAGCCCCTTCTTTTGAGGAGAAATTCCCAAAATTCCCTCTAAAATTTCATAGGCAGCATTAGCATCAAGCTCAATAAAATTTCCTTTAGCGGCAAAGTCCAGAAGTTGTCTATGATGCAAAGCCAATCCTATGTAAAAATTACGAAGCAAAACTTTAGCACCCCCCTTTAGATTGGAAACACGATACGATTCCATAAGCCTATACCAGGTATCTTTCGGATTTTCTCCTTGTATTTGCTTGAAGTAAAGGACTTCAAAATCTGGTGACAAAGGAGGAGTAGGGATGCTAGCCATCAGGACTAGAGAGCAAGAAAACGACAAACGAAGAAAGAGAGGCAAATAAAACGACAAATTTGTGTGAAGTGGGGGAGAGGAAAACGAGAGGCAAATGGCAAATAATGTAAATTGCAAGGAGATGAGATTTGTGATTAGGAACTTGGTTATGTTGAAGATCCTCCCTGGCAACGGCGCCAGAAAATCTCCTTGATGGTAGCTGGAACTACGTCGGTATTTCCCCGGAGAGGGAGGGATGATGTAGCACAGCGACGGTAGGTATTTCCCTCAGGTATGAAACCAAGGTTATTGAACCAGTAGGAGAACCAAGCAACACAACGTAAACAGCCCCTGCACACAAATAACAACACCTCGCAACCCGACGTGTTAAAGGGGTTGTCAATCCCTTTCGGGTAACGGCGCCAGAAATTGTGTGTTGATGGGAGAAAGTTGTAATAGATTGAAATAATAGGTCGCAAATAAAATAATACATAGAAAAGTATTTTTGGTTTAATAGATCTGAATAAAAATGCAAAGGAAAAGTAGATCGCAAGGCAAATATATGAGAAAGAAGACCCGGGGGCCGTAGGTTTCACTAGTGGCTTCTCTCGAGAAAAATAGCAAACGGTGGGTAAACAAATTACTGTTGGGCAATTGATAGAACTTCAAATAATTATGAAAATATCCAGGCAATGATCATTACATAGGCATCACGTCCAAGATTAGTAGTCCGACTCATGCCTGCATCTACTACTATTACTCCACACATCGACCGCTATCCAGCATGCATCTAGTGTAATAAGTTCATGGAAAAACAGAGTAATGCAATAAGAATGATGACATGATGTAGACAAGATCTGTTTACCTATATGGCGGTAGATATAGATCTCGTCTTTTTATCCTTAGTAGCAATGATACATACGTGTCGGTTCCCTTTCTGTCACTGGGATCAAGCACCGTAAGATCGAACCCACTACCAGGCACCTCTTCCCATTGCAAGATAAATAGATCAAGTTGGCCAAACAAAACCCAAATATCGGAGAAGAAATATGAGGCTATAAGAGATCATGCGTATAAGAGATCAAAGAAACTCAAATAACTTTCATGGATATAAAAAGATATGACTGATCATAAACTCGAAGTTCATTAGATCCCAACAAACACACCGCAAAAGAGTTACATCATATGGATATCCAAGAGACCATTGTATTGAGAATTCAACGAGAGAGGGAGAGAGAGAGAAAGCCATCTAGCTACTAACTACGGACCCGAAGGTCTACAAAGAACTACTCACGCATCATCGAAGAGGCACCAATGGAAGTGGTGAACCCACCCGTGATGGTGTCTAGATTGGATCTGGACTCTGCGGCGGCTGGATGAATATTTTGTCGACGCTTTTAGGGTTTCTGGAATATTGTGGTATTTATAGAGCAAAGAGGCGGTCGGGGGGGGGGGGTACCCGAGGTGGGCACGACCCAGCAGGTGCAACCAGGGCCCATCTGCTTCCTTTTGGCCCATAAAAAACATCGTGGAGTTTCGTGGCATTTGGACTCCGTTTGATATTGATTTCCTGCGATGTAAAAAACATGGAAAAAATAGCAACTGGCACTTGGCACTATGTCAATAGGTTAGGACCAAAAAGGATATAAAATGATTATAATACATCCAAGATTGATAATAAAACAGCATGGAACAATAAAAAATTATAGATGCGTTGGAGACGTATCATGATGTTTAAAACTTTAAATACACAATGCACAACTTTGGTGGCACCTGCCTCGCAAACCCGAAAGCACCCTCGGATATATCTATAATGACATAATGTCGTAGCTAGCTAGGATGCTTGGCCCACCACCTCCCACTTCATGTCAGCGGGGCGGATGCACGTAATGATACTTTGGTCATACATGCATGTCGCCATGACCTATCATTAGATGGACCAATGAATCTATCGTTTGGTCAAACGACAACTTTTGTTGTCGATAAACCGCTTGGGCCAATAGATTGAACCATCATAGAAATCGCACGAGAGGGACCACAAAACCAGCACCTCTTGCATGTGGCCCAAAATGATGTACGTTGGGAAGGGGTGATGTGTGTTTTCAATATAGAATAATGTACAATTTAGATGTGGTGCCTACCTGTCGATACAGACAACAACCATGAAGGCAAGGTAGTTAAGGATGAGATACGCAGGGTATGATGTAGGTCGAACCCAGCAATCTGAGCATGTGGGAGGGAATCCTGACAACACATGAGCTCGAGCTTTGGCTGAGCGACATGTGACGGTGACCGGCCTTAACATGAACTAGGAGGAATCCATTCATGGCCAACACATACCCCTCATTATCGGTCAAAGGGATGATATATATACACTCAGATATGCGTGTCATCACAAAAAACTGCACAAGGGAGAAGTGGTCGATCAGAAGACCCCGTATAGACTGCATGCGGCCCGAAAATATGTATGGGTACGGTGGTGTGTGATGTGTTTAAATCCCGAATGCACAAGTTCGATGGGCACCAACTACATTACAAACCGAACACCGTACTCGACTCCAAGCCTGGTTTAATACATACGATGTCGGTTCCCAACTTCGAGGCAGCGGCGGCGGGGGGGGGGGGGGGTCGTCCCACGCATGTGCTCAAACTTTATGTGGTCTAGCATGGCACACATCTATACCCCTATATAGTGTGCGAATAACTTTGAAAGTTGGTCGTTGGATGAAGCCAATCCGACGGTACAGAGATGGCAAATCCAAGCACTACTGACCATTGGATACCATCAACATTCCACCAGATTCTGCCACATGTACAATCTAGAAGACTCCATGGTTGAACTTAAGCATAATGCACAAATTAAACCTCAAAACACAAGCACTTCTCATTTTTTCTAGAATCTTCCATATCTTAATTTCCCAAACCTTTTTTTCTAAATGAATTGTCACTATTGGTTTTTACTTTATGCTTTACAATGCACAATTCCATGAATCTTAAAATAGATTTTTTCATAAAACTAATTGATTTTGAATGATATGAACTATAAGAATTAAACGAACATCTACATCATGCATATATGACTCAAAGCTTACATGCTATAGTGTGGTATTTATTCATAATTTGGTTACCAAATCTCATGTGTGCAATGCATGTGTACCTTACTAGTATCAATAGGAAACCATCATGGTCAACCCCTTCTCGTTGTTGGTTCAAAGGGATAGATTGTGTGGGCCCCCTCATTGTCGGTAAAGGATAATATATATACCTCGGGGAGCCCGCAGATATGTGTGCAACGTCTATAAACCGCACAAGGGAGACATGCTCGATTAGAACACCCTGCCCCCTATACCATGCATGCGACCTAAAAAGGGTTTCCCACCGGGTCACCCATCCTTGGACTACTCCACCCGAGCACGCTTAACTTCTGTGTTCTATTCGACTAGGCTAGCGGATGGGAAGCAGTCCCTTGCTGATAGGAATTGCCTCCTTGCCTATAAGGCGTTTCACGCTGGTCACCCTATCGGACCCTACTCCCTCCTATCACGCATATTTGTGCTTTTAGAAACTGTGTGCGATATTTACATGGCCGGTGTGTCGCCGCCTAGACTTCAATGAGCACTGACACTGGCAGCGGGAAAACGATGGGAGAAGAGGCGGGAAACCGATGAGAGGAGTGGCGGGAAACGGTAGCCTGTTTAGAAAACATAGTAGATAAGGAAGCGTGAGCTAGCACGACGCATGCGCACAGTGCTTACCCATGTACTGCATGTGTTGGCGAAAGGGCTGAGGGTTGCCGTTCAATCTGGGAGCATCCAACGGCGCAGACGTACGATCCGTGGGGTTTGGGTTCTGGCCAATCAGAATGCACGATTTAGATCGCGCGCACAGCAGGGGGGAGGGGGGCATCGGCCACGGTTTGGTAGGCACACGACTTTCGTGACTGAACCGTGTGCTATTTGAAGACATTTTGTGAGAAGAATCTCGGTTTTTAAATCCCCGTAAATCCAAAACTGACCCGAAAATCGTGAAACTTGGCATGGTGTCACGACATGGCACATATATGTCAAGGAAATTGTATTCGTCCATTTTGGCGCAAGTTTTATTACAAGCCTCTTACAAATTATATGGCAAAGAAGCCTCGTGGTTCCGATAGGGAAATGTGTCCCCCTTGTGGGCGAAACGATAATCACTGCCTCTTTTCGCCTTGTATTTTCTTCTACGGGCAACATGGAACGACATGATATCCGTGCTGAAATTTAAACTTATTTAGGGTTCGCTTGGCCTTTTCATACAATAATTGAGTTTCCTAGGCATTTGATGTCCACAATTCAAATCTGAACTTCGAATACATGCTCCAGTTCACGAGAATGGCTAGAAAAATTATACATGTGTCCTTGGCTACATGTTTAGGTCCCATGCCAGGAATGGGAACGAATTACAACCGTACCGGCGTCCTGGCTCGTCCTCAAACATTTGGAATCTCGGTTTTTAAATCCTTGTAAATCCTAAACTCACCAGAAAGTCATGAAAGTTGGCATGGTGTCACATCATGGCACATATATGTCGTGGTAAAAACGTTGTCCAATTTGGGCCAAGATTTATTACAAACCTCTTACAAACTGGAGCTTCTCTCAAAGAAGCCTTGTGGTTCCGATAGGGAAACGTGTTCCCCTTGTGGCGAAACGTAATCACTGTCTCTTTTCGCCTTGTATTTTCTTCTACGGGCAACATGGAACGACAGGATATCCATGCTGAAATTTAAACTTATTCAGGGTTTGTTTGGCCTTTTATACACTAATTAGTTTCCTAGGCATTTAATGTCCATAATTCAAACATGAACTACAAATACATGCTCCAGTTCACCAAAATGTCTAGAAAAATTATACATGTGTCCTTGGGTGCATGTTTAGGTCCCATGTTAGGAATGGGAATGAATTACAATGGTACCGGCGTCCTGGCTCGCCCTCAAACATTTTGAATCTTGGCTTTTAAATCCCCATAAATCGAAAACTCACCAGAAAGTCATCAAAGGTGGCATGGTGTCACGTCATGGCACATATATGTCGTGGTAAAAACATTGCCAATTTGGGCCAAGCTTTATTACAAACCTCTTACAAACCAGAGCCTGTCGCAAGAACCCTTGTGGTTTCGATAGGAAACGTGTCCCCTTGTGGGCCAAACGATAATCGCTCCCTCTTATAGCCTTGTATTTTCTTCTACACGCAACACGGAACAACGGGAGATTCGCGCTGAACTTTATTTAGGGTTCGTTTGACCTTTTTTATTCATTAATTGTGTTTTCTAGGCATTTAATGTCCATAATTCAAATCCGAACTACAAATACATGCTCCAGTGCACCAAAATGGCTAGAAAAAACGTACATGTGTCATTGGGATTCTTGTTTAGGGCCCATGGAACGAATGGGAATGAATTCAACCGTCTCGCCGTCCTGGCTTGGCCACAAACATTGTGAATCTCAGTTTTAAATATCTGTAAATCCAAAACTCACCAGGAAATCATGAAACTTGGCATGGTGTCATTACATGGTACATATAATTGTCCAAATTGGGCGAAGCTATATTACAAGCCTCTTACAAACCGAAGCTTCTCGCAACCCTCGTCATTCTGGTAGGTAAACATGCCTCTCTTGTGGGCGAAACGATAATCGCTGCCTCTTCTCGCCTTGAACTTTGTTTTCTACAGGCAACATAGAATAACAGGGGGATCGTGCTGAAATTTGAAACTGTTCAGGGTTCGTTTGGCCATTGTATATATTAATTAAGTTTTCTAGGCATTTAATGTAGTCCATAATTCAAATTTGAACTACAAGCACATGCTCCAGTGAAGCAAAATGGGTGGGAAATCGTACATGTGTCATTGGGTGCACGTTTAGGTCTGATTTAAGGAATGGGAATGAATTACGAACTTCTTGTCGTCCTGAAACATTAAGAATCTCGGTTTTTAAATCCCAGTAAATCAAAAACTCACCCAAAAAACATGAAAAATGGCATGGTTTCATGACATGGCACATATATGCTGTGGTAAAAAAATCGTCCAGTTTGAGACAAGGCGCACACATTAATAGCCAACGAAGTCCTTTTTGAAACAAATAGCTGACACGTTAATATCGCAAACGGTTGTATTATATGAACCGTGTCAAAATTTAACCATACTCAGTGGCGTGCGTGCAACTGTTTGATTAGACGGGACGAGCGCGAGAAGTCCGCCGTGAAGGCTCAACGGGACGCGTGCGAGCAGTCCGCCACGAAGGCTCGACGGGACGCGTGCATCCTGTCCACCTCACAGGATCGACGGGACACGTGCGAGCAGCAAGGCCGCCCAAGCTCACCGGGAAGCAAGCTCTTTGACCTCCATGCACCAACCGCTGCCCGCCTCGCTCACAACTTCTCCATTAATGTTTTAATTAAAGCACCTGGACGGAGGGTGTTTGCTTGTGATCCCAGGGCAGTGAAGGAAATATGCCCTAGAGTCAAGTTGTTATTCATATTTCCTTATATCATGATAATGTTTATTATTCATGCTAGAATTGTATTAACTGGAAACTTGATACATGTGTGGATACATAGACAAAACACAGTGTCCCTAGTAAGCCTCTACTAGACTAGCTCGTTAATCAAAGATGGTTAAGTTTCCTGACCATAGGCATGTGTTGTCATTTGATGAACGGGATCACATCATTAGGAGAATGATGTGATGGACAAGACCCATCCGTTAGCTTAGCATAATGATCGTTTAGTTTTATTGCTATTGCTTTCTTCATGACTTATACATATTCCTCTGACTATGAGATTATGCAACTCCCGAATACCGGAGGAACACTTTGTGTGCTATCAAACGTCACAACGTAACTGGGTGATTATTAAGATGCTCTACAGGTGTCTCCGATGGTGTTTGTTGAGTTGGCATAGATCAAGATTAGGATTTGTCACTCCGAGTATCGGAGAGGTATCTCTGGGCCCTCTCGGTAATGCACATCACTATAAGCCTTGCAAGCAATGTGACTAATGAGTTAGTTACGGGATGATGCATTACGGAACGAGTAAAGAGACTTGCCGGTAACGAGATTGAACAAGGTATGATGATACCGACGATCGAATCTCGGGCAAGTAACATATCGATGACAAAGGGAATGACGTATGTTGTTATGCGGTTTGACCGATAAAGATCTTCTTAGAATATGTAGAAGCCAATATGAGCATCCAGGTTCCGCTATTGGTTATTGACTGGAGACGTGTCTCGGTCATGTCTACATAGTTCTTGAACCTATAGGGTCCGCACGCTTAACGTTCGATGACGATTTGTATTATGAGTTATGTGATTTCATGACCGAAGTTTGTTCAGATTGCCGGATAAGATCACGGAAATGATGAGGAGTCTCGAAATGGTCGAGAGGTAAAGATTGATATGTTGGACGAAGGTATTCGGACACCGAAAAGGTTTCGGGACATTACGGATATTTATCAGGGAACCGAGGGGTTACCGGAACCCCCCGGGGAAGTTATGGGCCCTAATGGGCCATAAGGGAGTAGGAGAGGGAAGGCCACAAGGTGACGCCTCCCCAAGGGCAGTCCGAATTGGACTAGGGGGAGGGGGCGCGACCCCCCTTCCTTTCCCTCTCCCACTCCTTCCCTACTTCCCCTTCTTGGAATAGGAAAGGGGAGTGGGGGGGGGGGGCGAATCCTACTTGGACCGGGAGTCCAAGTAGGACTCCCCCCTTGGCGCGCCCCCCTTGGGCCGGCCTCCTCCTCCCCCTCCTTTATATACGTGGGAGGGGGCACCCCAAAGGCACACCAAGTCTTCTCTTAGCCGTGTGTGGTGCCCCCTCCACAGTTACACACCTCGGCCATATCATCGTAGTGCTTAGGCAAAGCCCTGCACCGGTAACTTCATCATCACCGTCGCCACGCCGTCGTGCTGATGGAACTGTCCCTCGTCCTCAACTGGATCAAGAGCTCATGGGACATCATCGTGCTGAACGTGTGCTGAACACGTAGGTGCCATACGTTCGGTACTTGGATCAGTTGGATCGTGAAGACATTCGACTACATCAACCACGTTACTAAACGCTTCCGCTTTAGGTCTATGAGGGTACGTGGACACACTCTCCCCTCTCGTTGCTATGTGCTACCTCTTGAGCATGCGTTGGTTTTCCCTTGAAGAGGAAAGGGTGATGTAGCAAAGTAGCGTAAGTATTTCCCTCAGTTTTTGAGAACCAAGGTATCAATCCAGTAGGAGATTACATGCAAGTCGCCTAGTACCTGCACAAACAATCAAGAACCTTGCAACAAAAGCGATAAAGGGGTTGTCAATCCCTTCACGAGCACTTGCAAAAGTGAGATCTAATAAAGATAATAAGATAAATATTTTTGGTATTTTTGTTGTATAGATTGAAAAGTAAAGATTGCAAAATAAATAGTAAACTAGAATTATAGATCAGAAACTTATATGATGTAAAGTAGACCCAGGGGCCATAGGTTTCACTAGTGGCTTCTCTCATGATAGCAAATATTATGGTGGGTGAACAAATTACTGCCGAGCAATTGATAGAAAAGCGCATAGTTACGAGAATATCTAGGCATGATCATGAACATAGGCATCACGTCCGTGTCAAGTAGACCGAAACGATTCTGCATCTACTACTATTACTCCACACATCGACCGCTATCCAGCATGCATCTAGAGTATCAAGTTCATAAGAACGGAGTAACGCATTAGGCAAGATGACATGATGTAGAGGGATAAACTCAAGCAATATGATATAAACCCCATCTTTTTATCCTCGATGGCAACAATACAATACGTGTCGGTTCCCTTTCTGTCACAAGGGGAACACGTTTCCCTATCTCAAAGAATATCAAATCATGCATATAAGAATTCAGAGAAGAATCAAATATTGTTCATAGATAATCTTGATCATAAACCCACAATTCATCGGATCTCGACAAACACACCGCAAAAAGTATTACATCGAATAGATCTCCAAGAACATCGAGGAGAACTTTGTATTGAGAACCAAAAAGAGAGAAGAAGCCATCTAGCTAATAACTATGGACCCGAAGGTCTGTGGTAAACTACTCATACATCATCGGAGAGGCTATGGTGTTGATGTAGAAGCCCTCCGTGATCGAATCCCCCTCGGCAGATTGCCGGAAAAGGCCCCAAGATGGGATCTCACGGGTACAGAAGGTTGCGGCAGTGGAAAAGTGGTTTCGTGGCTCCCCTGGATGTTTTCAGTGTATAAGAGTATATATAGGCGAAAGAAGTAGGTCGGTGGAGCTACAAGGGGCCCACAAGGGTGGGGGGGCGCGCCTACCCCTCCTGGGCGCACCCTCCAGCCTCGTGGCCACATCGTTGCGTCTCTGACTTCCACTCCAAGTCTCCTAGATTGTGTTTGTTCCAAGAAAGATCCTCGTGAAGGTTTCGTTCCATTTGGATTCCGTTTGATATTCCTTTTCTGCGAAACACTGAAATAGGCAAAAAACAGCAACTGGCACTAGGCCTCCGGTTAATAGGTTAGTCCCAAAATAAATATAAAAGAGCATATTAGAGCCCATTAAACATCCGACACAGATAATATAATAGCATGGAACAATAAAAAATTATGGATATCTTGGAGACGTATCACTATGCATCTCCTAGATAGATCTTGCGTGATCGTAGGAATTTTTTTGAAATACTGCGTTCCCCAACAGTGGCATCCGAGCCAGGTCTATGCGTAGATGTTATATGCACGAGTAGAACACAAAGAGTTGTGGGCGATAATAGTCATACTTCTTACCACCAACGTCTTACTTTGATTCATCGGTATTGTTGGATGAAGCGGCCCGGACCGACATTACATGACCGCGTTCATGAGACTGGTTCTACCGACGTGCTTCGCACACAGGTGGTTGGCGGGTGTCTGTTTCTCCAACTTTAGTTGAATTGAGTTTGACTATGGCTGGTCCTTATTCAAGGTTAAAAGAACACACTTGACGAAAAATCGTTTGTGGTTTTGATGCGTAGGTAAGAACGGTTCTTGCTAGAATCCCGTAGCAGCCACGTAAAACTTGCAACAACAAAGTAGAGGACGTCTAACTTTTTTTGCAGGGCATGTTGTGGCACCCCAGCTCAGAGCAACCGGTTTACCATGCATTGCCAGCCCAGAGACCATGTCTTCTGGCAACGCACAACATCTTGGTACAGAAAACGACCGCTTTATTGATGCTAGCGGATCAAAGTTTATATTACAACAAGTAGCGAGGCCAAGCGGCACACACGGTGCGGCTGAACAATATGTACATTATTTAGTGAACATAAAGGGGCCTCGGTCATAACAACTACGTGTCAGCGGAACAACGTCGTAGCGGAACTCCATAGCACAGGGACACATATGTGGACACGATCTAGACTCGAACAGCACTCCTTTCCAACGAGACTTTCCTGAAATCTGGCATGACACGCCAGGTCAGTACATTGAATGTACTTGCAAGATCACAACAAGCATAAACATAATGACAAACAATATCATGATAATTATCCAATTATTAATAATGCAACAATATATCTAACATGCCGTGATCATACTCTTGTGAGGAAAATCCCTCGTACTGGCTTACCAACGGTGATCTCTTGGATCACGAACGTACCAGCCTTGTGGTCTTAACTCAGATTACCTCGTGATCTTTCCGGCGATCACCACCACAACCACCACTTGGTCTTAAACATCAAGATGGCCTTCTCGCCATCATCAACAGTGCAAGGTTCATGACTTAGTGTGCAAAATTTATTAAACATTGACCCATGGTGTGACCTACTTTCGAGCGTGTCCGTAACCGTGGACTCGGCTATCGATAGATTAATACACTCTGCAGAGGTAGCGCACTGTACCCACACCACGGAACCCATGGCCTCGCACTCCCATTCGGGTGGACCAATGACATTCCGACGAAACCCCTCCATTGCCATGACACTCTCCCGGCCACTCCGACTCACTCCCAACTAGGCTAGTCCTGGGTGGCCCCGTGTCTACCAAAGACACCAACGACCACCGTCGTGGCCAAAACATAAACGTCCAACACGGGGACACAGTACCATAATCTCAAGAACGGGCACACAAGGTAATGCCTGCTTACCGGGCCAGGGTACCGCACGACCATAACCTTCCCTCGTTGGAGGCACCAACCGGAGGCATGACAACGGACTGAATAAATGCCTTCCCATAAAGGCAAATGTGGTTGCACTGGGAAAAACTCGATTCAGTGGCACCATGACCCGGTCAACAATATGTTCAGGTTGAGTTATTATCTGGTTCAACTTAAAGTGAAAATAACCGGTGTCATAGTATGCCATGAAATGCGACACTAACATATGCCTCACCTATCAACGGAAATGACTGAGTCAACCATATCCACACTAAGCATAAACATCAACAACTCATAACACTTCTCTGGTTAGGATTAAACCTCAATTTAAACAGAATCTTTTCTAGCAAATTTATCATATTTCTCATGCAAGAAAAATAACTCTAAATAATTACTATATATCCATAACCATATTACTTCTTCATAACAAAAATTACTTCTAGTTACTTTACCAACTTAATTAACTTCAAACTTTCTGTATACTAAGCATGACAACTTAAACAAGCAACCAACAGAATATAAATAATATAATAGTGATTTAAATGCATGGATTAAATCATTCATCCAAGTGAAAAAATCACAAATATTGTAATGGCACCATGAAAATGTTGCTGTGGCTTGCCTTAGAGCAGATGAGGTTCACAAGCCTCCTGGTGATCCTCAAGACAAGATTCACTCTCTGAAAATATTTATAAACACAAAAAGAAAACATCAAGAACCGTTCTAAAATTCACCAGAAAATCTAGACAGCAGAGAAAAATCTCATTTTTGGTGAGCCGCTAGATTTCTTTAGCAAGAACAGAATGCAAAAAGAATCAATTCATTTGGACTTATGGTTAAAGAGTTTTGGCTGTTTGAAGCTCTCTGGAAAAATGAAATTTGAATTTAAGTAAAAACAGACCGGGGGGGGGGTGACGTCGAAGGCGTAAAGCCTCGCGGGCGCCACCACTCGTACCGCTTCACACGCGTACTGAGTGGCTGACTAGCGGGCCCTGCTAGTGAGGTGAGGGGGAGGGGGAGAAGGAAGCAGAGGACGGAGCGGCTTCGCCGGAGCACACGCCGGCGACGAGGGCTTCCTGGCCAAAACGAGAGGGAGGGATCGAGAGAGGAGACGGAGGCGCACCTGCCCGTACCCGTAGAGTAGCTAGGGGTGGTCGGACGGCGTCGGAAATAGCCTCTCTAGCGGAGGTAGAGAGCGGAGGTCGCCGGAGAGGAAGACGACGGCGACCAGAGGTGACACCAGGGGCTCTCACCGGGCGGAACAACACCACCGAGGCACGACGGAGGCCCTGGAAGGGAGGCCCGAGCCTGGGAGGGGTTGGAGCTACGAAGGCGACCCGAGGGGATCGCCGGCGAGCTCGAGCTTGGGGACGGCGGCCCCCGGCCTGCCCGGCCAGGCTACGGCTTCTACAAGATCGTGGAGTGTGTGGGAGGAGTGGTTGATGCTCGAGGAGGCTGGGGAGGGCTCTATTTATAGTCGAGCGTCGAGGGGGGATCGGGCTCCGCCGGTGGACACCTGGACCCGGCATCCGGCGATGAACGTCGTCAGTGAGAGGGGGAGAAGGCGACGCAGCTCACGCGGGGACTGTGGGCGAGCGGGGACGAGCACAGGGGCACAGGGGGTGACGACGAGCACAGTGCGCACCGCACTGTTACGTTGGCCTGACCGCGCCCGTGCTCGCTGCGGCGAGCTCCGGTGTCGGCGAGCGCCAGGAGGTAGTTAAGAGGGTTTGGACGAAGATTGTGGCGAAGTTTGGCAAGCTTAGGCAGTCGGGGCAGCGAGCACGCGCGAAACAGAGCGCTCGGCGGCACTCAGAGCGTGGCGACAGGCAGGTTGGCATCATGCACACGCGTGGTCACCGCGTGAACTCTGACCTCAGACCGACCTAAGTCCAAACTTCATGTCTGGCATGTTGTTCGTGGTAGTTTTAGAGATTACCACACTTGGGTTTGATCGCAGGTGCAGTAGAATAGATTTCAACCGCTTGGTAAGTTTCTGGACAGTAACTTTGAGAGCTTACTGTGGTCAAACTACTGGGAGTTGGGAGCTGGGCTTTGGAGGTTAGCAATCATCTACTAAGGTGATGATGCACAAGAAAAATCAGCCACAATGGAGCAAGTAAAATGGTAGTTGCTGTAGAAACTACCATTTCTGTCCAGAACAGAAAATATTTTCTGTAGCAAAAATATTCCAAAAAGTGATGAAATATTTTTGCTCAGGAAGGTGCCCTAGGGTTCAAAGAATATTTGTGAATTTTCTCAGATTTTTGTGGGCAAGAAAAATTGGGGTTGCTTTGGAGCACATTGAGCTAGCTAGGGTTTAAGAGAGGGAAATGAATATTTTTCATTTAAGAAAAATATTCAAAATATTATTTTGAGGTGAACCAGAGAGGAAATGATAGTTAGAGAGGGAAATGAGGCACTTGGGTGAAAGTCAAGGGGTACCCAAGTGTTTAAGTCCATTTGAAAAGATTCAAAACTCCAAATTTCAAAATCAAACCAACTGAAAATCAGGCAAAGAGAGGAGGGCAAAAACCAGGCTGTCACAAACCTCCCCCACTTAGAATGAATCTCGTCCTCGAGATTCGGTTGCTTGGGAAAACCATTCTGGATAATGTGCCTTTAGAAATTCTTCCCGTTCCCAAGTTGATTCTGACTCTGTGTGATGCTCCCACTGAACTTTGTAGAACTTCCTTACTTTACTACGAGTGACCCTTTCCATCTGATCCAAAATTCTAACCGGCCTCTCTTCATATGTTAAATCCTTTGCCAACTCTATTTCAGTCATAGCAGTCTTTCTCTCAGGCGGCGATATGCATCGCCTCAACTGTGAAACATGAAACACGTTGTGCACTTCCGACAATTCAGGGGGTAGCTCCAACTGATATGCAACAGTACCCACTCGGGGCATAACTGGAAATATACCAATAAATCTAGGTGCCAACTTCCCACGAGTCTGGAATCTCTTGACTCCTTTCATAGGAGTGACTCGGAGGTATACGTGTTCTCCGGGTTCAAAACTGATCTGTCGGTGCTTTGCATCATAATAACTCTTCTATCGAGATTTGGCCAATTGCAATCTGTCTCTGATTTCCTTAACTTGTTTCTCAGCTTCCATCATGAGATCTGTTCCGAAAATACGGCTATCTCCAGTTTGAGACCAATTTAAAGGAGTGCGGCACTTACGGCCATACAAAGCCTCATACAGTGACATCTTTAAGCTGGTCTGGAAACTATTGTTATAAGAGAACTCAGCATACGACAAGTAGTCTTCCCATTTATGTCCTTGGGCCAAAGCACAGGCCTGTAGCATATCTTTGAGTATTTGATTTACCCGCTCCGTCTGTCCATCAGTCTGAGGATGATAAGCGGTACTATATTTCAGTGCTGTCCCCAAGGCTTGATGGAGACGTGACCAAAAAGCGGAGGTAAAAAGTGATCCTCGGTCAGAAGTGATGGTCTGGGGTACTCCATGCAGACTGACTATTCTGGATACATACCGCTGTGCAAGTTGATCCGCTCGATATGTGGTTCTGATTGGGATAAAGTGAGCTACCTTGGTTAAGGTGTCCACTATGACCCAGACTGCATCATTGCCTCGCTGTGTCTTAGGTAGCCCTGTGATGAAATCCATGCAGACGTCATCCCATTTCCATTGTGAGACTGGCAGTGGTTGGAGAAGTCCGGCTGGCTTCTGATGCTCTGCCTTCACCTTGTTGCATATGTCGCAACAGGCCACAAAATAGGCAATGTCTTTCTTCATTCCATCCCATCAGAATATTTGTCGAAGGTCTTCATACATTTTCGTACCTCCAGGATGAATGGAATACAAAGATTTGTGTGCTTCTGACAGGATTTTCTTCTTTAAATCCGCCTGATTGGGTACACAAATCCTTCCATGGAATAGGAGGGTACCAAATTTATCCTTTGAGAAATCTGAGGTCGGTCCTGCTACAATATTCTTGGCACGTTTCTGCAGGACGGTGTCAGCTGGCTGAGCCTTGCAGATCTCTTCCTCAAGTGTGGGGGCAACTTCCAAAATATTAGCTAGACCAGCATCAACTATGACCATGTTGAGCTGAGCAATCTCCTCTTGAAGTTCAGGAGGCAAGGATTTCAATATGACATTTAGGCTGACTGGCTTTTGACTGAGTGCATCGGCAACCACGTTGGCCTTACCCGGGTGCTAATTTATTCCAAGATCATAATCCTTGACTAACTCAAGCCATCTTCGTCGACGGAGATTTTAATCTGGCCGAGTAAATATATATTTGAGACTTTTGTGATCGGTAAAAATTTGGCACCTCTTCCCTATGAGGTAGTGTCTCCAAATTTTTAGAGCATGAACCACCGCGGCCAATTCCAGATCATGAGTAGGATAATTTCCCTCGTGGGGTCGTAGCTGTCGCGATGCATACGCTACTGCCTTGCCGTCTTGCATAAGTACGCATCCAAGTCCTTGTCTGGAGGCGTCACAGTACACATCAAAACTGCGGTAGATATCTGGAAGAGTCAACACAGGTGCAGTCGTCAGCCGTATCTTTAGCTCATTGAAACTTTTCTCACAGTCCTCAGTCCATTCAAACTTCTTATCCTTTTTGAGCAGCTCTGTCATGGGTTTAGCAATCTTGGAAAACCCTTCAATGAAACGACGGTAATATCCGGCTAGTCCAAGAAAACTCCGGATCTATGATACGGTTGTGGGCGGCAACCAATCGAGCACATCCTTTACTTTGCTCGGGTCCACGGCTATACCTTCGGCGGATAGCACATGTCCAAGAAATCCAACTTGCTTGAGCCAAAACTCGCATTTACTGAATTTGGCGTATAGCTGATGGTCGCGGAGTCGTTGTAGCACTGCTCGGAGGTGTTCTTTGTGATCTTCTTCACTTTTTGAGTAAATAAGTATGTCATCGATGAAGACTACCACGAACTTATCGAGGAAGTCCATGAATACTTTGTTCATCATATGCATGAAGAAGGCAGGGGCATTGGTGAGACCAAAGGACATAACTGTATATTCATAAAGACCGTATCGAGTGGTGAATGCGGTCTTAGGAATATCTTCCTTTTTAATCTTGAGCTGATGATATCCTGTCCGTAAATCAATCTTGGAGAATACCTTGGCCCCACTGAGCTGATCAAACAAGTCATCAATCCTTGGCAGCGGATATTTATTTTTGATGGTGACATCATTCAGCTGACGGTAATCCACACACATGCGGAGGCTGCCATCCTTTTTGTCCACAAAGATAGCAGGTGATCCCCATGGTGAAGAGCTGGGACGGATATATCCTTTCTGGAGCATTTCATCAAGCTGTTTCTTTAGCTCCACTAATTCTGATGAGGGCATCCGGTAATAATTCTTGTATAATGGTGCGGTTCCGGGCACAAGATCTATTGCAAACTCAAGCTCTTGATCTGGTGGCATGCCTGGCAGTTCTTCTGGAAATACATCAGGAAACTCACTGACCACAGGAATTAATTCCAACTCAGCCACAGCGGTGAAGACCATTTCTTTCTTGGGTATGCTTCTGCGAGCATAGAATTTGGTAGTCTGCCCCTTCTGACTGGTCAAAGTGACTTCTCGGGTCGCGCAATTTATGCATACTTGATATTGGGTCAACCAATTCATACCCAAGATAACATCCAATTTTACAGACTCAATGATTATCGAGGTTGGAAAACGGACTCCGTTGATATTGATTTCCAGATTACGGCAGACCAGATTGCTCTTGATTAAGGATCCCGGGGTTTGTACCAGCATATTCTTGGCCAAAAGCGAACAAGGAAATTTGTTTTGGGCAACAAAACTCCGAGAAATAAAAGAGTGGGAAGCCCCAGAGTCAAATAAAATGACGGCAGGTATGCTATTAACAGAAAACATACCAATGACGACTTCGGGGTTCTCTTGGGCTTCATCTGCGGAGAGGTGATGAACGTGCCCAGTGATGTTTTGCTGGTTCGGGCATGACTCCATAAAGTTGACTTGTGGCCTGATTAGTGCACTTGCCTTGCCGTTCTTGGGACACTGTCTGGCATAATGTTCATTTTGCCCACAACTGAAGCAAGAATTGTTGCACTGGCGCTCCTCGTGCACTAGGTTGGTCACGACATTCTTGACTTGGGTGGTGGTCTTGTTAACATTCTGTTGCCAATTGGGCTTGTATTCCACCTGAGTCTGCTGCCAGGTATGAGCCTTTTGCACTGGTGCCCTTCCTTCCTTGGCTCAAACTTGCGCTTGTGATCGTTATTAGCAGGCCTATTATCCGATATGAGCTTGTGCTCCCTTTCAGCAATGAAAGCTTTGTTCACCAGAGTTTGGAAATCTGGGAAATCAAACATACTGAGGGTACACCGGAGTTGCGGGTTTAATCCCCCAAGAAATCTGTCAATCTTTCTTTCTTCGGTGGCCACGTCATATAGGAAGTAACGGGCCAGATGATTGAATTTTTGCAAATATTCACCCACACACTGATTTCCTTCGAGGAGTGCAAGAAATTCGCGCTGCTTAGCCTTCATAATTCCAGTAGGGATATGATATTTCCGGAACTGATCCATGAATTTTGACCAGGTGATTTCTTCATCAGCAGGCCACATGGCTTTTGCATTTTCCCACCATATGGCAGCAACGCCTTCAAGATAATGAGTTGCAAATGGAACTTTATCATCTTCTTCAGTACGAGCAATCTCAAGCTTCCTTTCAATGGTTCACAACCAATCGTCTGCATCCAAGGGGTCAATAACCTGACTGAAACTGGGAGGCTTGGTCCTCTGAAAATCTGACAGCCTGGAGTGATGACCGTTCTGATTTCCATTCTGTCCAACCACAGCTTGAACACTTCTTAATATTTCAATCAGATCATTATTGCTCCTTTCCTCAAACATACGCAGAATGTGCTCGGTGGTAGGCGGATTTGGCGGTGGAGGTGGTGGTGGTATGTACGGCTGAGGAGAGTGTCTTGCCTGTCGCGCGGAACGACGAACAGGAGCATCCTCTTGAGCGCTGCTACTGCTGCCTCCCCGCGGCATCCTATTGTGGATTTTTCCCAAGACAACGCAACCGAGATGAGAAACATCCAAAAGTAAATTGGGGAAAAGCTAGCAACAAATCCCGAGAGAAAATGAAATAACGAAGAAAATACGGCGAATAAAAGAAATAGAGTTCCAACATAATTATACATAGACTCATACATGAAAGGTAAACAACATGCCAGGTTCAACTACTCTCATACAGGAAACGAAACATCATGACTCGTACGACTACATCCGTACACCATCACGACGACTGCGAATACTCAGAAGCTCTATTGCTCTGCTGGTGCTGCAGGGTCCTCTCCTGAAGCGGACTCAGATCCTTAACTGACGAGGTTAACTGAAACCTCAGGGTTAAAGGTAACACGATGGCGCTGCCTCAAGGGCTCTCCCTCCGGGCAGGTGTAGGGTGAAGCATCGGGGCTACAGGAGTAGTGAGAAGTGAAACCCACTCAGCAGGAGCACTGAGCGGATTCACGGTCGAGGAGCCCGAGCTACTCGGAGGAGTAACCGGTGAAATAGGGGAACTAGAACCGGCTGGAATATAAGATGTAAATCCCAGGGAGGATGGAGCAGTGACAGACCTAGTAGAGACTAAAGCAGAGGCTAAAGCAGTACAAGCACGAGTCAGCTCCCGAGCCAGCTCGTGGATCATAAGATAGCTAGCAGTGATATAACGAGCAAGGTGGCTAGCAACACTATTAGACTCCGGATCAATGATAGGAAAACGGACACGACCATTGTCGTGCAGAGAAGGATAGTAGTAGAAACCTGGGTGGTTCTGCATCCGGACCTCGTTGTATCGAAGCTCGACAAGGACCTCGAATGCAGCAAATTGGACAGCCTGAGAAGCGGTAGAAGCATAACCGCTCCGAGAGGTACGAGTGTAAGTGCTAGAATCGGAACTGGTGCGCAGAGTAACCATTGCATGATACTCATACACTGAGTTTGCTAGACGCTCCCGGTACACATGATAGACTGGGTGGTCTCCGAGAGGGTACAGCCGATGCCACACGTTACGAAGGAGGTGCGGCGACGTGTACGGGATCAGCTGCAACTGGCACAGATACGGCACCGGAGCCATCTACACTCACAACCATTAGTAGGTTAGCATAAAAATAAGACAAGTGCATGCAATGCAACAACCAGCTGCAAATGCTACCGGCACTCAACTTAAACTCGTATATATCGTCCAGTTAACACGTCGTAGTCTAGCGTGGCCTACAGTCAGCGCGGCTCTGATACCAAGCGTTGTGGCACCCCGGCTCAGAGCAACCGGTTTACCATGCATTGCTAGCCCAGAGACCATGTCTTCTGGCAACACACAACATCTTGGTACAGAAAATGACCACTTTATTGATGCTAGCGGATCAAAGTTTATATTACAACAGGTGGCGAGGCCAAGCGGCACACACGGTGCGGCTGAACAATATGTACATTATTTAGTGAACATAAAGGGGCCTCGATCATAACAACTATGCGGCAGCGGAACAACGTCGTAGCGGAACTCCATAGCACAGGGACACCGATGTGGACACGATCTAGACTCGAACAACACTCCTTTCCAATGAGACTTTCCTGAAATCTGGCATGACATGCCAGGTCAGTACATTGAATGTACTTGCAAGCTCACAACAAGCATAAACATAATGACAAACAATATCATGATAATTATCCAATTATTAATAATGCAACAATATATCTAACATGCCGTGATCATACTCTTGTGAGGAAAATCCCTCGTACTGGCTTACCAACGGTGACCTCTTGGATCACGAACGTACCAGCCTTGTTGTCTTAACTCAGATTACCTCGTGATCTTTCCGGCGATCACCACCACGACGAACACTTGGTCCCAAACATCAAGATGGCCTTCCCGCCATCATCAACAGTGCAAGGTTCATGACTTAGTGTGCAAAATTTATTAAAAACCTTGACCCATGGTGTGATCTACTTTCGAGCGTGTCCGTAACCGTGGACTCGGCTATCGATAGATTAATACACTCTGCAGAGGTAGCGCTCTGTACCCACACCACGGAACCCATGGCCTCGCACTCCCATTCGGGTGGACCAACGACATTCTGACAAAACCCCTCCATTGCCATGACACTCTCCCGGCCACTCCGACTCACTCCCAACTGGGCTAGTCCTGGGTGGACCCGTGTCTACCAAAGACACCAACGACCACCGTCGTGGCCAAAACATAAACGTCCCACACGGGGACACGGTACCATAATCTCAACAACGGGCACACAAGGTTATGGCTGCTTACCGGGCCAGGGTACCGCACGACCATAACCTTCCCTCGTTGGAGGCACCGACCAGAGGCATGACAACGGACGGAATAAAGGCCTTCCCATAAAGGCAAATGTGGTTGCACTGGGAAAAACTCGATTCAGTGGCACCATGACCCGGTCAACGATATATTCAAGTTGAGTTATTACAGGTTCAACTTAATGTGAAAGTAACCGGTGTCATAACATGCCATGCAAGTGCAACACAACATATGCATCATATATCATCGGAAATAACTGGGTCAACTATATCCACACTAAGCATAAACATCAACAACTCATGACACTTCTCTGGTTAGGATTAAACCTCACTTTAAACAGAATCTTTTCTAGCAAATTTATCATTTTTCTCATGCAAGAAAAATAACTTCAAATAATTACTTATATTCATAACTATATTACTTCTTCATAACAAAATTTACTTCTAGTTACTTTACCAACTTAGTTAGCTTCAAACTTTCTGTAAACTAAGCATGACAACTTAAACAAACAACCAACAGAATATAAATAATATAATAGTGATTTAAATGCATGGATTAAATCATTCATTCAAGTTGTAAAATCACAAATATTGTAATGGCACCATGAAAATGTTGCTGTGGCTTGCCTTAGTGCAGATGAGGTTCACAAGCCTCCTGGTGATCCTCAAGACAAGCTTCACTCTTTGAAAATATTTATAAACACAAAAAGAAAACATCAAGAACCCTTCTGAAATTCACCGGAAAATCTAGACAGCAGAGAAAAATCTCATTTTTGGTGAGCTGCTAGATTTCTTCACAAAGAACACAATGCAAAAAGAATCAATTCATTTGGACTTATGGTTAAAGAGTTTTGGCTGTTTGAAGCTCTCTGGAAAAAATGAAATTTGAATTTAAATAAAAACAGACTGGGGGGGGGTTGACGTCGAAGGCGTAAAGCCTCGCGGGCGCCACCACTCGTACCGCTTCGCGCGCGTACTGAGTGGCTGACTAGCAGGCTCCGCTAGTCAGGTGAGGGGGAGGGGGAGAAGGAAACAGAGGACGGCGCGGCTTCGCCGGAGCACACGCCGGCGAGGAGAGCTTCTTGGCCAGAACGAGAGGGAGGGATTGAAAGAGGAGACGGAGGCGCACCTGCCCGTACCCGTAGAGTAGCTAGGGGTGGTCGGACGGCGTCGGAAACAGCCTCTCTAGCGGAGACAGAGAGCGGAGGTCGTCGGAGAGGAAGACGACATCGACCAGAGGCGACACCAGGGGCTCCCATCGGGTGGAACAGCACCGCCGAGGCACGGCGGAGGCCCTGGAAGGGAGGCCCGAGCCTGGGAGGGGCTGGAGCTACGGAGACGACCCGAGGGGATCGCCGGCGAGCTCGAGCTCGGGGACGGCGGCCCGCGGCCTGCCCGGCCGGGCTACGGCTTTCTACGAGATCGTGGAGTGTGTGGGAGGAGTGGTTGATGCTCGAGGAGGCTGGGGAGGGCTCTATTTATAGCCAAGCGTTGAGGGGGGATCGGGCCACGCCGGTGGACACCTGGACACGGCGCCCGGCGACGAACAACATCAGTGAGAGGGGGAGAAAGCGACGCAGCTCACGCGGGGACTGTGGGCGAGCGGGGACGAGCACACGGGCACGGGGGGTGACGACGAGCACAGTGAGCACCGCATTGTTACGTTGGCCGGACCGCGCCCGTGCTTGCTGCGGCGAGCTCCGGCGTCGGCGAGCGCCAGGAGGGAGTTAAGAGGGTTTGGACGAAGATTGTGGCTAAGTTTGGCAAGCTTCGGCAGTCGGGGCAGCGAGCACGTGCGAAACAGAGCGCTCGGCGGCACTCAGAGCGCGGCGACATGCAGGTTGGCATCGTGCACACGCGTGGTCACCGCGTGAACTCTGACCTCAGGCCGACCTAAGCCCAAACTTCATGTCTGGCATGTTGTTCGTGGTAGTTTTAGAGGTTACCACACTTGGGTTTGATCGCAGGCGCAGTAGAATAGATTTCAACTGCCTGGTAAGTTTCTGGACAGTAACTTTGAGAGCTTACTGTGGTCAAACTACTGGGAGTTGGGAGCTGGGCTTTGGAGGTTAGCAATCATCTACTAAGGTGATGATGCACAAGAAAAATCAGCCACAATGGAGCAAGTAAAATGGTAGTTGCTGTAGAAACTACCATTTCTGTCCAGAACAGAAAATATTTTCTGTAGCAAAAATATTCCAAAAAGTGATGAAATATTTTTGCTCAGGAAGGTGCCCTAGGGTTCAAAGAATATTTGTGAATTTTCTCAGATTTTTGTGGGCAAGAAAAATTGGGGTTTCTTTGGAGCACATTGAGCTAGCTAGGGTTTAAGAGAGGGAAATGAATATTGTTCATTTAAGAAAAATATTCAAAATATTATTTTGAGGTGAATGAGAGAGGAAATGATAGTTAGAGAGGGAAATGAGGCACTTGGGTGAAAGTCAAGGGGTACCCAAGTGTTTAAGTCCATTTGAAAAGATTCAAAACTCCAAATTTCAAATTTAAATCAACTGAAAATCAGGCAAAGAGAGGAGGGCAAAAACCAGGCTGTCACACATGTTGTGATGTGATATGGTCAAGACGTGATGAGATATAAATTGTTGTATGAGATGATGATGTTTTGTAAAAGTTATCGGCAACTGGCAGGAGCCTTATGGTTGTCGCTTTATTGTATGAAATGCAATCGCCATGTAATTGCTTTGCTTTATCACTAAGAGGTAGCGATAGTCGTAGAAGCAATAGTTGGCGAGATGACAATGATGCTTCGATTGTGATCATGGTGTCAAGCCGGTGACGATGGATCATGATGGTGCTTTGGAGATGGAGATCAAAGGCACAAGATGATGATGGCCATATCATGTCACATATTTTGATTGCATGTGATGTTTATCCTTTATGAATCTTATTTTTCTTAGTACGACGGTAGCATTATAAGATGATCCCTCACTAAATTTCAAGGTATAAGTGTTCTCCCTGAGTATGCACCGTTGCTACAGTTCATCGTGCCGAGACACCACGTGATGATCGGGTGTGATAAGCTCTATGTTCACATACAACGGGTGCAAGCCAGTTTTGCACGCGCAAAATACTCGGGTTAAACTTGATGAGCCTAGCATATGCAGATATGGCCTGGGAACACTGAGATCGAAAGATCGAACATGAATCATATAGTAGATATGATCAACATAGTGATGTTCACCATTAAAAACTACTCCATCTCACGTGATGATCAGACATGGTTTAGTTGATATGGATCACATGATCATTTGGATGACTAGAGGGATGTCTATCTAAGTGGGAGTTCTTAAGTAATATGATTAATTGAACTTTAATTTATCATGAACTTAGTACCTGATAGTAATTGCATGTCTATGTTGTTGTAGATCAATGGCCCGTGCTACCGTTCCCTTGAATTTTAATGCGTTCCTAGAGAAAACTAAGTTGAAAGATGATGGTAGCAACTACACGGACTGGGTCCGTAACTTGAGGATTATCCTCATTGCTGCACGGAAGAATTACGTCCTGGAAGCACCGCTAGGTGCAAGACCCGCTGCAGGAGCAACACCGGATGTTATGAACGTCTGGCGGAGCAAAGCTGATGACTACTCGATAGTTTAGTGTGCCATGCTTTACGGCTTAGAATCGGGACTTCAACGACATTTTGAACGTCGTGGAGCATATGAGATGTTCTAGGAGTTGAAGTTAATATTTCAAGCAAATGCCCGAATTGAGAGATATGAAGTCTCCAATAAGTTCTATAGCTGCAAGATGGAGGAGAATAGTTATGTCAGTGAACATATACTCAGAATGTCTGGGTACCACAACCACTTTACTCAACTGGGAGTTAATCTTCCTGATGATAGTGTCATTGACAGAGTTCTTCAATCACTGCCACCAAGCTACAAAAGCTTCGTGATGAACTATAATATGCAAGGGATGGATAAGACAATTCCCGAGCTCTTCGCGATGCTAAAGGTTGCGGAGGTATAAATCAAGAAGGAGCATCAAGTGTTGGTGGTTAACAAGACCACTAGTTTCAAGAAAAAGGGCAAAGGGAAGAAGGGGAACTTCAAGAAGAATGGCAAACAAGTTGCTGCTCAAGTGAATAAACCCAAGTCTGGATCTAAGCCTGAGACTGAGTGCTTCTACTGCAAAGGGACTGGTCACTGGAAGCGGAACTGCCCCAAGTATTTGGCGGATAAGAAGTATGGCAAAGTCAAAGGTATATTTGATATACATGTTATTGATGTGTACCTTACTAATGCTCATAGTAGCGCCTGGGTATTTGATACTGGTTCTATTGCTCATATTTGCAACCCAAAACAGGGGCTACAGAGTAAATGAAGATTGCTAAGGACGAGGTGATGATGCGCGTGGGAAATGGTTCCAAAGTCGATGTGATCGCCGTCGGCACGCTACCTCTACATCTACCTTCGGGATTAGTTTTAGACCTAAGTATTTGTTATTTGGTGCCAGCGTTAAGCATGAACATTATATCTGGATCTTGTTTGATGCGAGACAGTTATTCATTTAAATAAGAGAATAATGGTGTTTTATTTATATGAGTAATATCTTTTATGGTAATGCACCCTTGATGAGTGGTCTATTTTTGTTGAATCTCGATTGTAGTGATACACATATTCATAATATTGAAACCAAAAGATGAAAATTTAATAATGATAGTGCAACTTATTTGTGGCACTGCCATTTAGGTCATATTGGTGTAAAGTGCATGAAGAAACTCCATGCTGATGGGCTTTTGGAATCACTTGATGCTTGCGAGCCATGCCTTATGGGCAAGATGACTAAGACTCCGTTCTCCAGAACAATGGAGCGAGCAACAGACTTGTTGGAAATAATACATACTGATGTATCCGGTCCAATGAGTGTTGAGGCTCGCGGCGGGTATCGTTATTTTCTGACCTTCACAGATGATTTGAGCAGATATGGGCATATCTACTTAATGAAACATAAGTTTGAAACATTTGAAAAGTTCAAAGAATTTCAAAGTGAACTGGAAAATCATCGTAACAAGAAAATAAAGTTTCTACGATCTGATCATGGAGGTGAATATTTGAGTTATGAGTTTGGTCTTCATTTTAAACAATGTGGAATAGTTTTGCAACTCACGCCACCTAGAACACCACAGCGTAATGGTGTGTCCGAACGTTGTAACCGTACTTTATTAGATATGATGTGATCTATGATGTCTCTTACTGATTTACCGCTATCGTTTTGGGGTTATGCTTTAGAGACGGGTACATTCACGTTAAATAGGGCACCATCTAAATCTGTTGAGACGACACCATATGAACTGTGGTTTGGCAAGAAACCTAAGCTATCGTTTCTTAACGTTTGGGGCTGCGATGCTTATGTGAAAAAATGTCAACCTGATAAGCTCGAACCCAAATCGTAGAAATGTGTCTTCATAGGATACCCAAAGGAGACTGTTGGGTACACCTTCTATCACAGATCCGAAGGCAAGATATTCGTTGCTAAGAATGGATCCTTTCTAGAGAAGGAGTTTCTCTCGAAAGAAGTGAGTGGGAGGAAAGTAGAACTTGATGAGGTAATTGTACCTTCTCCCGAATTGGAAAGTAGTTCATCACAGAAATCAGTTCCTGTGATTCCTACACCAATTAGTGAGGAAGCTAATGATGATGATCATGAAACTTCAGATCAAGTTACTACCGAACCTCGTAGGTCAACCAGAGTACGGTCCGCACCAGAGTGGTACGGTAATCCTGTTCTAGAGGTCATGTTACTTGACCATGACGAACCTACGAACTATGAGGAAGCGATGATGAGCCCAGATTCCGCGAAATGGCTCGAGGCCATGAAATCTGAGATGGGATCCATGTATGAGAACAAAGTGTGGACTTTGGTTGACTTGCCCAATGATCGGCAAGCAATACATAATGAATGGATCTTCAAGAAGTAGACTGACGCTGACGGTAATGTTACTATCTAAAAATCTCGACTTGTTGCGAAAGGTTTTCGACAAGTTCAAGGAGTTGACTACGATGAGACCTTCTCACCCGTAGCGATGCTTAAGTTTGTCTGAATCATGTTAGCAATTGCCGCATTTTATGATTATGAAATATGGCAAATGGATGTCAAAACTGCATTCCTTAATTGATATCTTAAAGAAGAGTTGTATATGATGCAACCAGAAGGTTTTGTCGATCCTAAAGGTGCTAACAAAGTGTGCAAGCTCCTGCGATCCTTTTATGGACTGGTGCAAGCCTCTTGGAGTTGGAATATACGCTTTGATAGTGTGATCAAAGCATATGGTTTTATACAGACTTTTGGAGAAGCCTGTATTTACAAGAAAGTGAGTGGGAGCTCTGTAGCATTTCTAATATTATATGTGGATGACATATTGTTGATTGGAAATAATACAGAATTTCTGGATAGCATAAAAGGATACTTGAATAAGAAATTTTCAATGAAAGACCTCGGTGAAGCTGCTTACATATTGGGCATCAAGATCTATAGAGATAGATCAAGACGCTTAATTGGACTTTCACAAAGCACATTGATACGTCTCCAACTTATCTATAATTTTTGATTGTTCCATGCTGTTTTATTATCACTCTTGGATGTTTTATCATCATTTTATAGTCATTTTATATCTTTTTTGGTACTAACCTATTGATATAGTGCCAAGTGCCAGTTGCTGTTCTCTGCATGTTTTTTACATCGCAGGAAATCAATATCAGACGGAGCCCAAATGCCACGAAACTCCACGAAGAATTTTTATGGGCCAGAAGGAACACAACGGGCCCTGGCTACGCCTGGGGGTGCCCCGAGGGAGGCACAACCCACCAGGACACGCCAGGAGGCTTAGGCGCGCCCTGGTGGATTGTGCCCACCTCGGGTGCCCCCCGGACCGCCTCTTTGCTCTATAAATACCCCAAAAATCCCAGAACCCTAGGGGAGTCGATGAAATATTCATCCAGTCGCCGCAGAGTCCAGAACCACCAGATCCAATCTAGACACCATCTTGGATGGGGTTCACCACCTCCATTGGTGCCTCTCCGATGATGCATGAGTAGTTCCTTGTAGACCTTTGGGTCCGTAGTTAGTAGCTAGATGGCTTCCTATCTCTTGCTGAATTCTCAATACAATGGTCTCTTGGAGATCCATAAGATGTAACCCTTATTGCGGTGTGTTTGTTGGGATCTGATGAACTTTGAGTTTATGATCAGATCTATTTTTTTATATCCATGAAAGTTATTTGAGTTTCTTTGATCTCTTATATGCATGATCTCTTATATCCTCGTATTTCTTCTCCGATATTTGGGTTTTGTTCGACCAACTTGATCTATTTATCTTGCAATGGGAAGAGGTGCTTTGTAGTGGGTTCGATCTTATGGTGCTTGATCCCAGTGACAGAAAGGGAAACGACATGTATGTATCGTTGCTACTAAGGATAAAACGATGGGGTCTATCTCTACATTGATAGATCTTTTCTACATCATGTCATCGTTCTTATTGCATTACTCCGTTTCTCCATGAACTTAATACACTAGATGCATGCTAGATAGCGGTCGATGTGTGGAGTAATAGTAGTAGATGCAGGCAGGAGTCGGTCTACTAATCTTGGACGTGATGCCTATATAATGATCATTGCCTGGATATCGTCAAAATTATTTGAAGTTCTATCAATTGCCCAACAGTAATTTGTTTACCCACCATTTGCTATCTTTCTCGAGAGAAGCCACTAGTGAAACCTACGGCCCCCGGGTCTTCTTTCTCATATTTGCCTTTGCGATCTACTTTTTCCTTGCATTTATTTTCAGATCTATTAAACCAAAAATACAAAAACACTTTGCTGCACTTTATTTTATTTGCGATCTATTTATTAAATCTATTACAATTTTCTCCCGTCCGCACGCCGTTTCTGGCGCCGTTACCAGAAAGGGATTGACAACCCCTTTAACACGTCGGGTTGCGAGTGGTTGTTATTTGTGTGCAGGGGCTGTTTACGTTGTGTTGCTTGGTTCTCCTACTGGTTCGATAACCTTGGTTTCATATCGGAGGGAAATACCTACCGCCGTTGTGGTGCATCATGCCTTCCTCTTTGGGGAAATACCGACGTAGCTTCAAGCGACATCAAAAGGAATTTCTGGCGCCGTTGCCGGGGAGGATCTTCAACATATACCAGGTTCCTAATCACAAATCTCATCTCCTCGCAATTTACATTATTTGCCATTTGCCTCTCGTTTCCCTCTCCCCCACTTCACAATTTTTTTTGCCGTTTTATTCGCCTCTCTTTTTCCGTTCGTCATTTTCTTGCCAGATATGTTTTTTGTGCTTCTTGTTTGCGTAGTCATGATGCCTCAAAGAAAATATTATGATGTTCCTTACCCAAATATTTTGCTTGAGATTGAGAAAAGTACTAAGGAATATATGACTACACAATTTGAGCATAATAAGTATTTTACTGAAGAACTTAAGGAGCACTCCGTTGTGCTAGATGCTATTACAAAACAACTTGATGGTATTAGTAGAGAAGTTTTCAATATCCAATCTAAGTATGCTTTTGCCGAAAGTTTGCTAGGAAAAATATCCGATGCACAAGCTACCTTAGTAAATCAAATGGTCGCTAAACCAATCTCGTTAGAGGACAAAAGTGATGAAGATCTTAAAATGATTGGTGTTTCTTCTATTGATTCCTTGTTTAGTAAAGTTAAGATTGATGAAAAAGGGACTGGAGAAGAGTCAACTTTACGTAGAAGGCGTCCCAATATTTCGGAGGGTGAAAATCTTGTTGAGAAAATTGATGAAAGTGGGTTTGGAGAGGTCAAGACTTTAGCTAGTGATGCACCCACTCTTTGATTGATTATATTTCTTTGTTGCAATCCATGCTAAATTCACCCCATGCTTATGAACAAAACAAAGCTTTTACTAAACATATTGTTGATGCTATGATGAAAGCTTTGGAACAAAGGTTGGAATTGGAAGTATATATTCCTAGAAAATTGCATGATGAATGGGAACCTACTATCAAAGTCAAGATTAAAAATTATGAGTGTTTTGCCTTGTGTGACTTGGGTGCTAGTGTTTCTACAATTCCGAAATCTTTATGTGATGTGCTTGGTTTTACCGATCTTGAAGAATGTTCTTTAAATTTGCACTTGGCGGATTCTACTATCAAAAAGCCAATGGGAAGAATTAATGATGTTCTTATTCTTGCAAATAGTAATTATGTGCCCATATATTTTATTGTTCTTGATATTGATTGCAATCCGTCTTGTCCATTTATTCTTGGTAGACCGTTTTTATGAACCATCGGTGCCGTGATTGATATGAAAGAAGGCAATATTAAGTTCAAATTTCCTTTGAGGAAGGGTATGGAAAACTTTCCTAGAACAAAAATTAGGCCACCATATGAATCAATCATGAGGGCATCTTATGGATCTCGAACCAAAGATGACAAAACTTAGATCCTTGCTTTATGCCTAGCTAAGGGCGTAAAACTATAGCGCTTGTTGGGAGGCAACCCAATGAATAAAATTTATTTTTGCTTTTTGATTTCTGTTCTTGTGTGTTTGCACAATTATGATACAGTTATGATTGTGTTTTTTGTTATAATTAGTGTTTGTGCCAAGTAGAACCGATAGGATCTTCTTGGGTGATAGTTGTTTGATCTTGCTGAAAAAGACAGAAACTTTGCGCTCACGAAAACAATTCTCATTTTTTTATCAGAAAGAGCTTTTGCCCTAATTCTTTTTGCAGAAGATTAATATACAAATTACCCAGGTCTCCTTAGTTTTTCAGAATTTTTGGAGTTACAGAAGTTTTCGAAAAAGTCAGATTGCTACAGACTATTCTGTTTTGACAAATTCTGTTTTCTTTGTGTTGTGTGCTTATTTTGATGGCTGTATGGTTTTCTTTGATGAGTTTTTGCCATAGAAAAGTTGGAATACAGTAGATATAATACAAAAACAAAATATGAATTGGTTTGATACAGTACTTATAGTAGTGGTTTGGTTTCTTATACTAACGGATCTCACGAAGGTTTTGTTGAGTTTTGTGTGATCGAAGTTTTCAAGTTTTGGGTTATCTTACGATGGATGAAAGAAGGATAGAAGAGCCTAAGCTTGGGGATGCCCTATCATCCCAAGCCATTATCCAAGAATGAGCAACCAACTAAGCTTGGGGATGCCCCCGAGTGGCATCCCCTCTTTTTCTAACGACCATCGGTATTTTACTCGAGGCAATTTTTTATTCGTCACATGATATGTGTTTTGCTTGGAGAGTCTTGTATGATATGGGTCTTTGTTGTTTTATTTTGTGTTTAAAGTCATCAATCCTTTCTGGACACACCTATTTGAGAGATCCAAAATTATTTCATGACTTGTTAGAATTGCTCTCTATGCTTCACTTAAATCTTTTATGAGCTAGGACTTGCTCTAGTGCTTCACTTATATCTTTTTGAGCATGGTATGCTTAGTATTTTTGAAGAAATTCTCTCTTGCTCCACTTAAATTATTTTGAGAGAAAGAATTTTTTTATGCTCATGATCTTCACTTATATTTATTTAAGCTTATGAAAAGCAACACATGAAAATTAGTCCCAAAGTGATAGATATCCAAGAAGGATAAGTAAAAAAAATTCATGAAGATCATTGGACAAAATAAACTTGATTCTTAGTAATAGTTTTGAGATATGATGATGAGATATGTGAGTTGTGTTGATGAGTAATTATGCTTTAGTAAGAATATTCGTGTTAAGGTTTGTGATTCCCTATGCAAGCACGAAAGTCAATAGTCATGCAATGAAATTATATCCAATTTGTGGTGCATTATTCGGTGTTAATTATGCTTAATGCTTGCTTATGAGATTATTCGTTTCTTGGTTGGTCGCTTCTCAATCTTTTTGCTAGCCTTCATTTTGCACCAAGTATGATCTCTACTTGTGCATCCAAAATACTTGAAACCCGTTTTGCCACATGAGTCCACTATATCTACCTATATGCGGTATTCTTTTGCCGTTCTAAGCAAATTTTCATGTGCCATCTCTAATTTCAAAATAAACTTCTCTTTTGTGTGTTTGTTTCGCTCGCGGAGCGGTGACTGGTGGCTAATATTTTCCATGCTGGATGTGTTATTCTCACGGTGAGTGTTTATTCACTTGTCATTGCACGAGAGTAAGGCAAAGGTGTTAGGGATGCCCAGTCCCAAAATGCAAAAATGAATTTACTTTATGTTGTCAAATAATAAATTCCTTGGAAAGTGTTGGTATGGAGGGAAATCGTGGATACGGCTAGCCATGGAAAGTGAAAGTATGGTGGAAAAAAATAAACTTTATTTTCTGTTTGGGAACCGCCTATGGCATATCTAGCATGGAAAGTGTTGGGAACTCTAAGTCGTTTTCGTTGGTGGGATGGATACACCTCCCAAAATGTTTTTATCTCTAATTTTTTCGCTTTGAGCTCTGGAACCTCTACAAATCCCTACTTCCCTCTGCAAAGGGCCTTTCTTTTACTTTATGCAATTTTTATTTTGAATTTGAGTCTCCATCTTTTCTTATAAAAGTATTGGGTGTAGCTAATATTCAAGTGTGTTTCATGAATGGATCAATGTTTGAGCATGATGGGCTCGGGATAACTTATTGTAGCGTTGATATTTTGAAAGACATGGTTGCTTGTTGATATGCTTAAGTATCTAAATTATTATGTCAAAACTAGACTATTGCTTTGAATCACATAAAAGTCCAAATGTCCATGCTATAAAGAAAAGAATATGATATGATAAACAACACTCCCCATAAAAAATTCTATTTTTATCACTTACCTACTCGAGGACGAGCAGGAGTTAAGCTTGGGGATGCTGATACGTCTCCAATGTATCTATAACTTTTGATTGTTCCATGCCGTTTTATTATAAATCTTGGATGTTTTATAACCATTTTATAGTCATTTTATATCATTTTTCGGTACTAACCTATTGACATAGTGCCAAGTGCCAGTTGCTGTTTTCTGCATGTTTTTTACATCGCAGGAAATCAATATCAGACGGAGCCCAAATTCCAGGAAACTCCACGAAGAATTTTTATGGGCTAGTGATACGTCCATTTTGCATCATGCTTTTATATCGATATTTATTGCAATATGGGCTGTTATTACACGTTATGTCACAATACTTATGCCTATTCTCTCTTATTTTACAAGGTTTACATAAGGAGGGAGAATGCCGGCAGCTGGAATTCTGGGCTGGAAAAGGAGCAAATATTGGAGACCTATTCTGCACAACTCCAAAAGTCCTGAAACTCCAAGAAAATTATTTTTGGAAATAATAAAAAATATTGAGCGGAAGAAGTATGTCAGAGGGGCCCCACCTGGCCACGAGGGTGGTGGGCGCGCCCTACCCCCCTGGGCGCGCCCCCTGCCTCGTGGGCCCCCTGTTGGCTCTCCGGTGGCCATCTTCTGCTATATGAAGTCTTTCGTCGAGGAAAAAATCATAAGCAACCTTTCGGGACGAGACTCCGCCACCACGAGGTGGAACCTTGGCGGAACCAATCTATAGCTCCGGCAGAGCTGTTCTGCCGGGGACACTTCCCTCCGGGAGAGGGAAATCATCGCCATCGTCATCACCAACGCTCCTCTCATCGGGAGAGGGCAATCTCCATCAACATCGTCACCAGCACCATCTCCTCTCAAAACCCTAGTTCATCTCTTGTATCCAATTCGTGTCTCCAAGTCCGGGATTGGTACTAGTAGGTTGCTAGTAGTGTTGATTACTCCTTGTAGTTGATGGTAGTTGGTTTATTTGGTGGAAGATCATATGTTCAGATCCTATATGCATATTAATACCCCTCTGATTATGAACATGAATATGCTTTGTGAGTAGTTACGTTTGTTCCTGAGGACATGGGAGAAGTCTTGCTATTAGTAGTCATGTGAATTTGG
Source organism: Triticum aestivum (assembly GCF_018294505.1). Lineage (NCBI taxonomy): Eukaryota > Viridiplantae > Streptophyta > Magnoliopsida > Poales > Poaceae > Triticum > Triticum aestivum. Next base: position 597,636,601 of record NC_057799.1, read on the forward strand.
TATTCGTCCGATATTTTGATGAGATGTATGTTGTCTATCCTCTAGTGGTGTTATGTGAACGTCGACTACATAACACTTCACCATTATTCGGGCCTAGAGGAAGGCATTGGGAAGTAATAAGTAGATGATGGGTTGCTAGAGTGATAGAAGCTTAAACCCTAGTTTATGCGTTGCTTCGTAAGGGGCTGATTTGGATCGATATGTTTCATGCTATGGTTACGTTTACCTTAATACTTTTGTTGTACTTGCGGATGCTTGCAATAGAGGTTAATCAAAAGTGGGATGCTTGTTCAAGTAAGAACAGCACCCACGCACCGGTCCACCCACATATCAAATTATCAAAGTACCGAACGCGAATCATATGAACGTGATGAAAACTAGCTTGACGATAATTCCCATGTGTCCTCGGGAGCGCTTTTCTCTATATAAGAGTTTGTCCAGGCTTGTCCTTTGCTACAAAAAGGATTGGGCCACCTTGCTGCATTTTATTTACTTTTGTTATGCTCATTACAAATTATCCTATCACAAAACTATCTGTTACCATTTATTTCAGTACTTGTAGAGAATACCTTGCTGAAAACCGCTTATCAATTCCTTCTGCTCCTCGTTGGGTTCGACACTCTTACTTATCGAAAGGACTACGATAGATCCCCTACACTTGTGGGTCATCAAGACTCTTTTCTGGCACCGTTGCTGGGGAGTGAAGCGCCTTTGGTAGGTGGAATTTGGTAAGGAAAAAATTATATAGTGTGCTGAAATTTACTGTCACTTGTTACTATGGAAAGTAATTCTCTGAGGGGCTTGTTTGGGGTATCTTCACCTCGACCAGTAGAGCAAAGAGTTGCTCCTCAACCTACTGAACCTACTGAAAATGAAAATGTCCACTTTGAGATTCCTTCGGGTATGTTAGAAAAACTGCTAGCTAATCCTTTTGTAGGAGATGGAACAAAGCATCCTGATGAGCACCTAATATATGTGGATTAAGTTTGTGGATTATTTAAGCTTGCAGGTATACCCGGTGACACTACTAGAAAAAGGCTTACTAGTGGCACACCAGTTTTGCCTACTAATGGCGCACTACTGGTGCGCCACTAGCATCACGCCACTAGTAATTTTTACTAATGGCGCACCGCTGGTGCGCCATTAGTATCTGGTACTCTAATGGCGCACCGGGCAGTGCGCCATTAGTATAGGCCATGGTGCGCCATTAGTATGCCTCCCAGGGGGCCATATATACCCATGTGCTTTGCCATACTAATGGCGCACTGCAGTGTGATGCGCCATTAGTATCCTTCGGCATACTAATGGCGCACTGCTGGGTGATGCGCCATTAGTACCCTCTGGCATACTAATGGCGCACTGCTCTGAGATGCGCCATTAGTATCCTTTGGCATACTAATGGCGCACGTTGGCGTGATGCGCCATTAGTATGTATATTAGGGATTGATTTTTTTCTTTTCTGATTTTTGCACAGATTACAAAATATATTATTGGACAGAAAATAAGCAGCAGGACACAGCAACAGCAGATTCATCGAATACAATAGAAGATTAGTCTCCGAATACAATTCATCATATTAGTCTCCGAATTCAAAAGACCGAACGAAGATAGAACATTACAAGTCTCGAGACCGCGAGTAGCGAGTTTGTCTTCACATTACAAGTCGATATCGATCATCTAAACTACCATCACATAGAAGAGAGATGCGGTCATCACGATGAGCATCATCGCGATGAAACTGGTCTTCATCCGGTTCCTCCAACGCTCCCTCCTCTCTCCCGCTAGATAGCGCGCGTATCTAGATTCCGCCTCCGCCCTAGTGGTGTACCCTTTGTAACTGTTACCGCTGAAACGGTGAACCTGTCTCCGACACTCCTCCCAGTCGTCGTAGACTCCGGGAACCTTACCCTTGTACACGACATACGACGGCATCTCTATGCACTAGCCAAACAACAGACAATACATAAGCAATATATAAGTATGCAACAAAAGGATCGGAAGAGAAAAGCAAGACATTAATAGCACGATTCATGGTCCTACTAACAAATAGCATCGATTACATCTAAGTTGAACGACTGTCCAAACCAAAGAGACATACAAGTTCACTACAGTTTAATTACAACATGAGCTAATGAATGTTTCAGAACTACACATAGCATCACAACTTTCGACTCGACTCATGGGACCGGAGCGTGGATGAAGCCGCCGTCTGTCGTGATGGTCATGAAGTCGCGGGCGTTGTCAGCCTGCATTTGTAGCGTTGTGTCTATCTCGCTGTTGGACGGTTGAAATTTGAGGTAGAACTGCCCCGAGGTACGAAGGACATCTTGATGGATGATTTCTGCAAACTCCGACTGGATGCGAAAGAATTCTTGTCGGATGTCCGCGTCCTGGATTGCCGCCAAGCTTGCGGCCCAATCTTTGAGATTATTTGGTAGCAGAAGGTGATTATGGTCCCGCACGATCGCCCGCATGTGATGGAGGGCGTAGTAGGCATCCTTCTGACCGCCAGGCGGCTGCTTGACGCAGGGGAACGTCGTATTGTGGGTGAACACGTGCCTGCCGTACCTACGAACTGGCCTCTTAAAGGTGCCTCCAGATGCGGCGTAGCCGGGGAGAGCATCATCAAGAACTTTCTTGATATTTGTGTAGTCTATCTTGGAGTCACGGTCCGGGTCGAGATACGTGGCCATGGAATATTTCGGGCTTAAGAGGATGAGTGTGCAATGTGTGTCACTGCACAGAACACGGAATGTTAGAAAAAAAAGAACGATCGAAATCTAAGAAATCATATGTTACGGGGCGGTTAGGAGATGACTTACTCGGGAAAGTAAGGCACGAGGAAGTTATCCTTATCTGGGTTTGCCAGAATGACGCCTTCGAGGTGTGAACTCGCGACTTGCCGGTCCCCAGCGCTGCCCAAGATCTTGGCACGCATGTAGAAGGGGTCGACTATCACAATGTCCGGGGTCTTGTCTCTAATGATCCGCATCTCCATACTCAGCGAAAACAGCCGAACGAAGGTGTAGTGCAGCGGATGAAGGTTAAGCATAGCAAAGATGTCATCAAATCGCAGGACGATCGTACCCCCGACGGCGCTATCCACAAAGCCCTTGCCCTCTGGCACCTTGGCCACGAAAACCGGGTATGCCACATCATTCTCTCTGAGACGCCGCTTCTCCAAAGAAAGAACACTGTCATGCAGACTCCGCATAGCACCGGTTGCAGCATTGAGCATATTTGTCGGTAGCATCGGCCTACCCGCCACATGCACCCTCCTCGAGATATCCTTAGGTGAAGGTGGTCCGTCCTGAGCACGGATCGTACTCGGTGCCGGTTGGCTCGCACTGGCGCCCTTGTTAGTCTTTCGTTTCCGTCCCTTCTTCTTGATCTGCTGTAATGGGATCGAGTTCTGCTCACAGACCGCCTTCTTGAGCGTGTTGGGGCTGATAATATTTGGCACCTCAGCTATCTGAGGCTCGGTGAAGGCGGCAGCTGGAGGCGTCTCCTGAGAACTGAACGCCAGACGACGCCTGTTGCAATTGGGTTTCTCCGCCGTACCAGCTAGATCGCGGTCGTCTTTTTGAGGGTTGGGTTCTTGAGAAGGAGGCCCGCAGAACTCGTCACCGTACCCATGTTCGGCAAAGTACTTATCGACGTTGGTAAATGTACCGTCGTCGTTGTCGTCGTCGTCCGGATCCTGTGCCATATGCATGTTCGGATCCTGTGCCATAGGGATGTCCGGCATGTCCGGTAGCGTTGCGGCGTTCTTGCCATGGCTTGGCGCTGGCACGACTGGCGGTCTTGTCTGTGGGGTGGTGTCCCCCGCCCCCAAACGAATCTGGCTCTTCGGCCAAAGCAGGGGCCAGCTTACACAGGCGCTGAGGGTCATCACATCATCTTCGTCGGCCCCAGCGGGTCGAATCGGAGGTAACAACTCGTCGCAGCCTGGCAGCACCCGAACCAGTTCAACCCTATACAAGGTGGGTGGCATCGGATTACCGTGGAACACGCGGTTGCCCGGTTGAACGATTCTGCCCTTGGCGACATCGACCAACTCGCCGCCCACGAAGTGCAGGAGAGTGCAAGGAACATCGGTGGCGCCCTGCGAAAACATGTAGGGCGTCAGGGATGCCCAGTCAAAGGCAAGGAGATGAAGTCATCGGCCGAGAGGCTTAGTTACCGTGATGCCGTCGAGCTCGGCTAATGTCGAGGCACCGCCAACGGCGGGCGTGCGCGTGCAACTGACGGAGGGGCCGCTTGCTGGCGAGGTGCCGGCCGGCGTACACCCAGGTGCATTAAGCTCCAATGCCCGTGCCGGCGCCGGAGACACGAATACCGCCTCCGCCGGAGACACCAATGGCGCCGCCTGCGCGTTGTGCGAGTTGCTGGCCGTGAAGCTGGGAACCGGGGGAGGCCCCTGTTGGCCGCCCGCAATCCACGTCGTCAGCCCCTGAATCAAGGTAGGCACAATGGCGGTGAGCGTCGTTCCCAGTTGTTGTTGCACTTGCTCTTGGACAATCTCCGGAATCCGCGCCACTTGTGCCTTGAGTTCTTGAACCTCGCGCGACTGGCTTTCCGAGCTGGTCTTTTTCTCCTTTCGCCCACCAGCGGTATAGTATGACGACCATTTTGTGGACAAGCCTTTGCCGGCCACACGACCAGCTGACGACGGCTTACTGAGCTTATCCTTGTTTTTCATTACGTTCAACGCCCTATTTAAAGGGGTGTCAAAAGGGGAGCTCTGAGATGACCCCGCGCTACTGCTTTCAGCCTCCTGCGGAAGGAATGTGAACCATTTAGAAATTTGGCTTCATTAATTAGAATGCAACCATATGGAGCTAATTACGCGGGGGTGTATTCCTTACCAGAACAAGCTCAAGCGCCCTGGTCTTCGGATCCGTGGTAAGCTCCTTTGTTACCGGGTCCTCCTTGTACCGGGCCCTGACAAAGTTCCTGGTCTGCTTGTCAGGGAATTTCTCGAAGCGGGGCGGTAGGCCTTGCTCGGCACGCTCCGCGTCCTCCTTGTCCCATATAGGCTCCGCCACTCTATAACCGCCGGGACCGAGTTGGTGGACCCCTAAGTTCAACTGCCGCATTTCTTTCCCCCACTGACTTGATTCGGAGGTTGCGCTGCTCTCGCACTTGATCTTGAACTCCTTGTAGTCATCTTCGCTCATCAAAGGATATTTCGCCTTGATCTTCTCATAACTATCACCTTTTTCAATCATTGCCTTCACCGTGCTTCTCCATGTAGACAGGGCCGTGCTCATCCTCGTGAGGGCGGCACTGTTCACTTTATTCCCTGAGAGGCGTGTGTTTGCAAACTCATTGGGGAACTTGTATCGTTCGTGCAGCTTCGTGAAGAGGAGGCAGCGCAAATTCCCTCGGTCCTTATGCCTTAGGTTCTCGGTGTTGATCGAGACGGTGCTCCGGAGAATGCACCCGAGCTGAACCGAGTACCCCTTGACTACATGTTTGGGCGCCGTTGGATGCCCGTCGGAGTTCACTTCAGTAAATTCCTCCTTGACGGTGCCGAGCACGTTCGGGCGCCGGTCCTTCCGTTGCCTCTTCGGTTGGCTGCCATCTGTGCGTGCGCCGCCATCATCAGTGGTGGCATCCTCGGCGGCACCATCAGTGGTGTCATCCCCGACGCCACTAGGGGTTGTGTAGTCAGGATCGGTGTCTTCCGCGGCGTCCTCATAGCGGTGAGGTTCTTCCTCCATCTCCTGGGACAGCTCCCAGAATTGCTTGCCGCCCGAACCGCCGGCCTCATCGTTGTGGGCCATGTTTCGCTCTAAATAGGAAAAAAGTTTGGTCAAAAAGTTGGTTATTGTCAAGGAACAAGATCATGGTCTCATCATTTAGGGTTTGTCGACACCGAGGCATCCTAAAAGCTAAGCTTTTATCATTTAGGGTTTGTCGACGCCGAGGCACCCTAAAAGCCTAAGCGTACATCATTTAGGTTCTCATCGACACCGAGGCACCCTATAGAAGCCAAGGTTTCATCATTTAGGGTTTGTCGACGCCGAGGCACCCTAAATGCTAAGTTAAGTTTTCATCATTTAGGGTTTATCGATGCCGAGGCACCCTAGGTTGGGCCTAATCACTTGGCACTAATCACTTGGCTCTATTGCCACCTATGTTGGGTTTATCATCTAGGGTTTATCGATGCTAAGGAGAATTCTAAGTTGGGCGTAATCACTTGGCTCTATTGCCGCCTATGGTTTAATGCAGCAAGAATGGCGGGGCAGTTGATCCTACTTAACTAAGTACTAAGATACCCCGGCCCATGCATTAGTCGCAAGTACCCCATATGTCCTATTTTTAGCAAAGTCATGCTAAATTCACGGAAAATTTCAGCATGACCTTTGCTGAAAATAGGACATATGGAGTACCCGAATTTGCCGGAACGGAAGTTAATCGACATTCCAGCAAACTCAAGGGCCTCTCGGGGTACCTGCAAATTCATCACGACACAATGGTCGGAGACAAAACCCAGCAAACTAGCAAAGTTACTGACGTGTTTACAGAAATTGTTTTCTGTAAAAGATGATCATCATCTTTGCAAGTCTTTCTCAATGTGATCACAAGTAATTCAGAGGCATCACAATAAAGCAACACCCTGCACTAGCCTAAAAACAAGTGAAGTTTCACCCATATAAGAACAACTTTATAAAATCAGAGAAGTTGCTAAATTTTTTGTATCCTTCATACACACTGGAGTACAATGCTTTATAATGTTCCATCATCATTATAGAAATCCAAGAAACACATGGTCTTGAGGATATTCTTTATGACTGATTATTTCAGTTTTACATGCAGATTTTGACCAAAAAACACATGGTCTTTTTAACAGTTTTCAGTTTGGACAGAATACTGAAAACTACAGTTTGGACAGAATTCCTAACACTTTGGTCTTCTAGTTACAAAACAAAACTGACATAATTCTAGATGCCATAACTGAATTTTTTTACAGTAGCTCAAGTTTTTGACAGTAGCTCCTCACTGTCTGTCGCCTGCAACACTTTTTATGCTAGCAGCTCAAGTTTGTGCCATTGGAGCAAATAAGTGGCCAGATGTATATGATTGCACCACTTGATCTGCACTTCTCTATATTATATGATGTACTGAAGAACTTGAGCAAAAAAATTGTATATGATGATTCTAAGAAAAGGGAAAAGGAGTATCAAGAACAGATTCACATGTCTGGCTGTTAGCCATTACAAACTTAAATTTATCTATTTCTGTATCTCACAAACTATCATAAATGAATAATAGTATTATAGTTCAGCTATTCCATGGAATAATGGGCTTAAGATTAATGAACCAACAGATGCCCTAATGGAAGTAATAACAACATGACAGCAAACAACCAACAAACATGATGGGCAGGCCAAATACTCATGTCACTTCCATTAGGGCATCATCTTCCTACAACTACTCATCTTCAGCAGCACAGGGTAATTCATGGTTTCAACTAACAGTTCTACTGCCTGTGTGTGTGCGTGTACTAAATTAAATTAAATCAGGGTTGGTTGGTTGGTGCTTTTTACCTTGGTGGAATTACTGGTTGAGTGCTTTCTTTCGGACCGATGCTTCTGCTCCTTCTCCAGCAAGCACAGCAGCCTCTTGTTTGCTTCGTCGAGGGCTCTGTTCTCCTCAAACAGCAACTTAACCTTGAATGGAAACACGCAAGAAACTTCTAACCGTCAGAACCACGCTAGTTTCGCACAAATCTATTGACATTCACTGAGAAGGCGATAAAAGTCACAGGTGCAGAACATGTTTGCAGTTGCAAGGACAAGAGAGGTTCGGTATGTATCGTACCTCCTCCTCTGCTTTGTTCAGGTTGGTCTTGAGTATCTCCTTGTCCCTCTGCAGCGCTTGCACTTGTTCAGTAAGCTGCGCGTGAGTAAGTAAGATGAATGTTGGAGGATCAGTCAGGTTGGTTAAACAGCAGCACTGCACTAGTAATTACAAAGCAGCCACCGCAGTAGCACATAGGAGTATCATGCAAGCAAGCAGAGTGTTGAATGATGGTGACAGAGCTCTAGAGTTCACATGACACTTCCATTAGTTTGAATCTCCTTTAGCTAGTTTGAATCCATGGACTACCCTGTCAGATGACCTACACTGCCACGGTCGAGGGGAGGGAGGAGGGAATGGGGAATGGTGGAGAGAGGGAGGAAGGAGGAAGGAGGAGAGGTACCTGGTCGCCGGAGGGGTCGGGGTCGGGGTCGGCGAAGGGGTCGCGGTCGGGGTCCGAGCTCGTCCGGGTCCTCGCTCGCCGCGGTCGAAGGAGAGCCGGGGCCGGTGGCGAAGGACGGCAGGGGCAGGCGGGATGGGCGCGTCGGGCCGCGCTCGCCGGCTGCTGCAGGGGCCGGAGGAGGCCCTCGCTCGTAGGAGGGAGGAGGAGAGGAGAGGAGCGGGCGCGCGCGCTCGGCCGATCCCGTTCGGGGGGCGCGGGGGCGGCGGGGGTGGAGTCCCGCGGGGGTCGGGGCGGCGGCGTCGAGGCAGCGCAAGACCACAGCGGCGGACGACGTGCAGGCGCGGCGGACGGAGGGGGCGGAGCAAGGGGGCGGCGGCGTACGGTTGGGGTCGAGTGGGGGATCTGGCGAGGGAGGGAGGGAGGCCACAGTGCGAGGGGAACAAGTACGTCGATTCTAATGGCGCACCTCCCCCTGGTGCGCCATAAGTACGTCGATTCTAATGGCGCACCTCCCCCTGGTGCGCCATTAGAATTTTGTTTTACTTACTAGCCCGACTGGTCAGGTTATATCCCACCTAACCCTATCTCCATCAGAACCCGCCCACTAGCCCGACTGGTCAGCACGCAGCACACACACTAGGAGGTCCTGGGTTCGATTCCCAGGCTCCCCAATTTTTGTTTTTATGCATTTAAAATGCTGTTTGATATTTATTTGTGTTTAAATATGTTCAAACTTGTTTAAATCATAACAGTAATATTTTTTATAATAGTAATAATTTTTATGCTTTTGTTTTGCAAATTTAGTTGCATTCATTTGTGACGGTGGAGCGGGCCGGGGAGGGTGCGGAGGGTCGTCGGCGACGGCCGGTGGAGCGGGGGAGGGTGCGGTGGGTCGTCGGCAACGGTGGAGTGGGGGAGGGTGCGGGCCGGGGGTCGGCGGCGGCGGCCGGTGGAGCGGGGAGGGTGCGGGGGGTCGGCTACAATCGAGAAATACAATCGAGTGTCCATGAAATTTAAAAACATTCATGAGTTCAAAACGTGCCCATGAAATACAATCGAGAAATGAAGGCTACAATTTAAATACAATCGATCTTAGCTAGCTATCTGTTCACAATCTTCTTGCTCTTATTTTTCGTAAATGGAGTTCTTCTCTTGAACGGACGTCCTTTAGGTAGGGTGGTCCTGCTTCTTCTTGTGGTGTATGCTAATACTTCATCGTCGTCGTCATGTTCCATCTTCGGGTCGCCGTACTTGTCGAAGTCTTGCTCATTGGCGACTCCATCCATTCCGATGATCTTCCTTTTGCCTCTCCTCACGACAACACGACTAGGCTTTGATGGGTCGGTAATGAAGAAGCATTGGTCCACTTGGGAAGCCAGTACCCATGGCTCATTTTTCGCGGTGACGTTCGCGCCTGCGGTCTTGGATTTGGCTTCGGGTATAACCATGGTGGTGAAATACCGGTCTTCTTTTATGACGCTCTTGGCCCATCTGACACGGAACATCGGGACCTTCTCTCCAGCGTAGCTCAGCTCCCAGATCTCCTCGATCCTTCCGTAGTATCTATCCTTGTCGTTACCGGTGTAGGATTCCATCGTTACCCCGGAGTTCTGATAACCATCGCTCTTCATGTCCTTGTCCTCGGTGTAGAATGTGTAGCCGTTGATATCGTACGCCTCATACGTCATCAGGTTGTGCTCGGCGCCCTGTGACAAGGCGAATATGAGTTGTTCTTCCGCGGAAGAATCCTCATGTAAAGGGTACGACAGAAGCTTCTGCTTGAACCAACGCGTGAAACATGAGTTGTGCTCTTTGATTATATCTCCGTCTGTCCTCTGTTGGCCTCGGTCATTGTACGTCTTCTCAATAAACGTTTTGTGCTCTACCACCCAAGGATCGACCACGTCTATGTGTTGTAGCGCGACTAGGTTTGCTCTTTCAAAGTCGGCGAGTCGACCATCGAAGTCGACATGCATTTCGCGGCGACCCTCACGGTGACCCCATCCAGCGAGCCTGCCGAGGTGCCTGTTGACGGGCAGACCAACGGGGTTCTCGATGCCTAGATAATTCGTGCAGTAGGAGATGCACTCTTCGGTCAGAAAGCCCCTGGCTATGCTTCCCTCTGGACGTGACATGTTGCGAACGTATCCTTTGATGACACCATTCATCCTTTCGAACGGCATCATGCTGTGCAGGAACGTCGGCCCGAGTTGGATGATATCCTCCACGATATGGACCAGCAGATGCACCATAACGTCGAAGAATGCGGGAGGGAAGTACATCTCAAGCTCGCATAGTATCACCACGATCTCTTCCTGTAGCCTTCTGAGTTGCCTCACGCCAACCGACTTCCGAGAGATGACGTCGAAAAAGTTGCATAGGCCAAATAGCGTTTCACGGACGTGCGCGTCCATGATCCCACGGATTGCAACTGGAAGTATCTGCGTCATCAGCACGTGACAGTCGTGAGACTTCATCCCGCTGAACTTCTGCTTCACTGAGTCTAGGTATCTGCTTATCTTCCCCGCGTAACCGTAAGGAAGTTTTACTCCTACGAGGCAGGTGAAAAACTGATCGATCTCCTCCTGACTTAGAGTGAAGCACGCGGGAGGGAAGTCATTTCCGGTCTTCTTGGCCTTTTTGCCTTTGCGACGACTTTCCGTGTCCTGCTTCGCCTCATCATCATCATCATCATTAGCGTGAAGCTCCTCCCTGATGCCCATTGATTTCAAGTCTGCCCTTGCTTTCGGCCCATCTTTGGTCCTCTCTGGCATGTTGAGCAGGGTACCAAGCAGACTCTCGCACACGTTCTTCGTGATATGCATGACATCAAGGCTGTGAGGCACACGGTGGATCTTCCAGTACGGCAAGTCCCAGAAAACAGACCTCGTTTTCCATACCTTCAGCAGTGGCTCTGGCGCCTTTCGCTTCTTTCCCGGCTCTGGCGCCTTTTGCTTCTTTCCCGGCAGTGGGCAATCTTTCCAATTTTTCAACAGCTCGTCTATTTCCTCGCCGCTCCTCGTACGCGGGCGTCTTCGGGGTTCGGTTTCACCATCGAACAGATCCTTGCGTTTCCTCCACGGGTCATCGTCGCGAAGCCACCTTCGATGTCCCATGAACACGGTTTTCGAAGACCCGGGATCTCTATCTAGCTGGCGATACGTTGTGTCATCCATGCACCTGACACATCCAGAAAATCCGTGGACCACCTGCCCCGCGAGATATCCGAAACCGAGATAGTCGTGCACCGTCGTGAGCAGTGCGGCTCTCATAGGGAAATATTCTTTCTCTGCGGCGTCCCACGTATTGGCTGGCGTTTTCCACAGCGTGTCTAGCTCCTCTTCCAGCAGCCCCAGATACAGATTGATGTCGTTCCCTGGTTGTTTCGGCCCTTCAATTAGCATACTCATGTGAATGTACTTCCTCTTCATGCACAACCAGGGGGAAGGTTGTACATCCACACAAACACAGGCCAGGTGCTATGTGTGCTTCTCTGGCTGCCAAACGGATTGACTCCATCGGTGCTCGCGCCCAGCACGATGTTCCTTGGATCGTTCCCAAATTCTGGGTGTTCGAAGTTCAACGCTTGCCACTGGCTCCCATCCTTAGGGTGACTCAGCATCTTGTCTTTTTTATTTATCTCCGGATCATTTGCGTCATCTTCTCGCTTCTTCTCCTCCCTATCCGCGTGCCAACGCAGGAGCTTTGCTACCTTAGGGTCCGCAAAATACCGCTGCAGACGAGGAGTGATCGGAAAGTACCACACCACTTTTCGAGGAGCTTTCTTCCTCTTCTTGTATCGAGTGACGCCGCACACCGGACATATGGTAGACTCCGTGTGCTCGTCCCGATAAATGATGCAATTGTTCATGCACACATGGTATTTCACGTGCGGTAAATCCAGAGGACACACGATTTTCTTCGCCTCCTCGAAACTGGTCGGGCACTTGTTCCCCTTGGGAAGACGTTCGTGCCAGAATGACATGTTCTCGTCGAAGCATGCGTCGGTCATTTTGTGCTTTACCTTCATCTCCAGAGCCATGAGCGTTACTTTCAGGCGGGTATCCTCGGGCCTGCATCCTTCATACAATGGAGTAACCGCGTCTATCTCCAGTTGATCCAGCTTGGCTTTCTCTCGGGCGGCAGCTCTTGCGTTATCCGTCTGCTTGAGAAGCAGCTCTTGAATATGAGGGTCCTGCACCCAGCCCATCGATGGTCCATCGTCGTCTGCTCCGCCGGCATCTTCATCTTCATGATCATGCCCTTCGTCTGCTCCCGCATCTTCCTCATCATCATGTCCGGCATCTTCTACATGATGACTGTGTACAGCATCACCGTCGTGATCATGTCCTGGAGATTCTTCGTCTTCTCGCCCGCCCGAGCCGCGGTGGTTGTCTTGCTGCCCATCCTCATTTCTTGCCCGACCCCCATGGACGACTTCATAGTCATCTTCATCACCTTGCCACCGATAGCCATCCATGAAACCACGCAAGAGCAGGTGGTCCCGCACCTGCCCGGAATCCGGGTCCGCAATAAGGCTCTTCAGCTTGCATCTTCGACACGGACATCTTATCTCCGTCTCGTTCTTTTCAAGCATCTCGGCCTTCGCGGAGCTCAAAAACCTATTCACGATGCCTTCGGTCATCGTGCGGACCATGGTCGCCTGCGGGGTAGAGCAAAACGATATTTTAGAACCAAGAAAAATTTGGCATGACTTTCCCTAAAAATAGGACCAAAAAGAATGCATAGTGCCAAAATTCTCGCCGAAACGGAAATGAATCAACATTCCGGCAAAATATTGGCAACTATCGCATTTCAAATACCGGTACCTGCAAACACAAACATATATGCAACACCACAAACATATGCAACACCACAAACATACATAGATCTAGCTAGGCCATAAAAAGTGCATGTGCACATTGTTCGAGAGGGAGAACAACATAAAGATAGCTTCCCCCTTACTTACCTATTAAAAAAAGGTAATTTAACCACTTAATTTGGATGACTTTATGGTGCAAATGAGGTGAGGAGGAGGAGGCAGCCGAGACAAGCTTGGAGGAGGAGGTGGAGAGAATGAAGTGGGGAAAGTGAGTGGGTAGGTGTGGCTGTCCAAAATATCTAGCTCGTCCCTGGTTACTAATGGCGCACCTGCTGGTGGTGCGCCATTAGTAGTTTTGCAAAAAAAACACTAATGGCGCACCAGGGAACAGTGCGCCATTACTAGCTTAAACTAGTAATGGCGCACTGCCCCAGGTGCGCCATTATTAGTTTTGCAAAAAAGTAAAAAATAAAAAAATATTGTAGTGGCGCACTATGTTGCTGGTGCGCCATTACTAGTTGTAACTAGTAATGGCGCACTATGTCCTGGTGCGCCATTAGTATGTCTGGCAAAATAAAAAAAATAAAATTTGTTACTAATGGCGCACCGTGTGTCTGGTGCGCCATGAGTGTATTTCACACTAATGGCGCACCAGCACATGGTGCGCCACTGCTACATAGCAATGGCGCACCACATGTCTGGTGCGTCATTAGTGGCCATTCCATCTATAGCCCTTTTCCTAGTAGTGTGATGTTGTTAAGAGGAAGGTCTTGCCTTTATCTTTGAAGGGAGATGCATCGACATGGTATAGGCTATGTGATGATACAGGGTCATGGAACTATAAACGATTGAAATTGGAATTTCATCAGAAATTTTATCCTATGCATCTTGTTCATCGTGATCGCAATTATATATATAGTTTTTGGCCTCGCGAAGGAGAAAGCATCGCTCAAGCTTGGGGGAGGCTTAAATCAATGTTATATTCATGCCCCAATCATGAGCTCTCAAGAGAAATAATTATTCAAAGTTTTTATGCTCGGCTTTCTGATAACAATCGCACCATGCTTGATACTTCTTGTGCTGGCTCTTTTATGATGAAGACTATTGAATTCAAATGGAATTTATTGGATAGAATTAAACGCAACTCTGAAGATTGGGATCTCGACGAAGGTAAGGAGTCAGGTATGACACCTAAGTTTGATTTGTGTTAAATCTTTTATGGATACCGATGTTTTCCGTAAATTTAGCACTAAATATGGACTTGACTCTAAGATAGTAGCTTCATTCTGTGAATCTTTTGCTACTTATGTTGATCTCCCCAAGGAGAAGTGGTTTAAATATCATCCTCCCATAGAAGTAAAAGTAGCTGCACCTATTAAAGTTGAAGAAAAGGCTATCACTTATAATGATCCTGTTGTTCCTACTTCTTATGTTGAGAAACCACCTTTCCCTGTTAGGATAAAGGATCATGCTAAAGCTTCAACTGTGGTTCGTAAAAGCAATATTAGAACTTATACACCTCCTGAGAAAATTAAAGTTGAACCTAATATTGCTATTGTTAAAGATCTCTTGTCTGATAATATTGATGGGCATGTTATTCATTTCCATGATGAAACTGCTAGAATGCCAAACCTTGTGCTAAAGATAAACATAGACCTGTGGTAGGCATGCCTGTTATTTCTGGTAAAATAGGAGATCATTGTTATCATGGCTTATGTGATATGGATGCTAGTGTTAGTGCAATACCTTATGACTTATACAAAGAAATTATGCATGATATTGCACCTGCTGAGATAGAAGATATTGATGTCACAATTAAACTTGCTAATAGAGATACTATTTCACCAATGGGAATTGTAAGATATGTTGAAGTCTTGTGCGGGAAAACTAAATATCCTGCTGATTTTCTTGTTCTTGGTTCCCCACAAGATAGCTTTTGTCCCATTATATTTGGTAGACCCTTCTTGAACACCGTCAATGCTAGGATAAACTGCGAAAAGGATGTTGTTACTATTGGTTTGGGTGATATGTCTCATGAGTTTAATTTCTCTAAATTTCGTAGACAACACCGTGAAGAAGAATTACCTAGTAAGGATGAAATTATTGGTCTTGCTTCTATTGCCGTACCTCCTAGTGATCCTTTAGAACAATATTTGCTAGACCATGAAAATGATATGTTTATGAATGAAAGAAGGGAAATAGATGAAGTATTCTTTAAGCAAGAACCTATCCTGAAACACAATTTGCCTGTTGAAATCCTAGGGGATCCTCCTCCACCCAAGGGTGATCCCGTGTTTGAGCTAAAACCGTTACCTGATACTCTTAAGTATGCTTATCTCGATGAGAAAAAGATATATCCTGTTATTATTAGTGCTAACCTTTCAGAGCATGAAGAAGAGAGACTATTGAAAACTCTGAAGAAGCACCGTGCTGCTATTGGATATACTCTTGATGATCTTAAGGGCATTAGTCCCACTCTATGTCAACATAAAATAAATTTGGAAGAAGATGCCAAACCAGTTCGTGATCATCAACGAAGGCTGAATCCTAAAATGAAAGAAGTGGTAAGAAAAGAAATACTAAAGCTCCTTGAGGCAGGTATAATTTATCCCGTTGCCGATAGTCAGTGGGTAAGTCCTGTCCATTGTGTCCCTAAGAAGGGAGGTATTACCGTCGTTCCTAATGATAAAGATGAATTGATTCCGCAAAGAATAGGTTAAAGGATGGTAATTGATTTCAGCAAATTAAATAAAGCTACTAAGAAAGATCATTACCCCTTACCTTTTACCGATCAAATGCTAGAAAGATTATCCAGACATACACATTTTTGCTTTCTAGATGGTTATTCTGGTTTCTCTCAAATACCTATGTCAGCCAACGATCAATCTAAAACTACTTTTACTTGCCCTTTTGGTACTTTTGCTGATAGACGTATGCCTTTTGGTTTATATAATGCACCTGCTACCTTTCAAAGATGCATGATGGCTATATTCTCTGACTTTTGTGAAAAGATTTGTGAGGTTTTCATGGACGACTTCTCCGTCTATGGATCCTCTTTTGATGATTGGTTGAGCAACCTTGATCGAGTTTTGCAGAGATGTGAAGAAACTAATCTTGTCTTGAATTGGGAAAAGTGCCACTTTATGGTAATGAAGGTATTGTCTTGGGGCATAAAGTTTCTGAAAGAGGCATTGAGGTTGATAAAGCCAAGGTTGATGCTATTGAAAAGATGCCATGTCCCAAGGACATCAAAGGTATAAGAAGTTTCCTTGGTCACGCCGGATTTTATAGGAGGTTCATTAAGGACTTCTCAAAAATTTCTCGGCCTCTGACTAATTTATTACAAAAAGATATACCATTTGTCTTTGATGATGATTGTGTAGAAGCATTTGAAATACTTAAGAAAGCATTGATCTCTGCACCTATTGTTCAGCCACCTGATTGGAATTTACCCTTTGAAATTATGTGTGATGCTAGTGATTATGCTGTAGGTGCTGTTCTAGGGCAAAGAGTTGATAAGAAATTAAATGTTATTCAATATGCTAGTAAAACTCTAGACAATGCTCAAAGAAATTATGCTACTACTGAAAAAGAATTCTTAGCAGTTGTATTTGCTTGTGATAAGTTCAGACCTTATATTGTTGATTCTAAAGTAATTATTCACACGGATCATGCTGCTATTAAATATCTTATGGAAAAGAAAGATGCTAAACCTAGACTTATTAGATGGGTTCTCCTGCTACAAGAATTTGATTTGCATATTGTTGATAGAAAGGGAGCTGAGAACCCCGTTGCAGACAACTTGTCTAGGTTAGAAAATGTTCTTGATGACCCACTACCTATTGATGACAGCTTTCCTGATGAGCAATTAAATGTCATAAATGCCTCTCGTAGTACTCCGTGGTATGCTGATTATGCTAATTATATCGTGGCTAAATTTATACCACCTAGTTTCACATACCAGCAAAAGAAAAAGTTTTTCTATGATTTGAGACATTACTTTTGGGATGACCCACATCTTTATAAAGGAGTAGATGGTGTTATTAGACGTTGTGTACCTGAGCATGAATAGGAACAGATCCTACGCAAGTGTCACTCCGAGGCTTATGGAGGACACCACGCTGGACATAGAACTGCACATAAGGTATTGCAATCTGGTTTTTATTGGCCTACTCTCTTCAAGGATGCCCGTAAGTTTGTCTTATCTTGTGATGAATGCCAAAGAATTGGTAACATTAGTAGACGTCAAGAAATGCCTATGAATTATTCACTTGTTATTGAACCATTTGATGTTTGGGGCTTTGATTATATGGGACCTTTTCCTGCCTCTAATGGTTATACACATATTTTAGTTGCTGTTGATTACGTTACTAAGTGGGTAGAAGCTATTCCAACTAGTAGTGCTGATCATAACACTTCTATTAAAATGCTTAAAGAAGTTATTTTTCCGAGATTTGGAGTCCCTAGATATTCAATGACTGATGGTGGTTAACATTTTATTCATGGTGCTTTTCATAAAATGCTTGCTAAGTATGATGTTAACCATAGAATTGCATCTCCTTATCACCCGCAGTCTAGTGGTCAAGTAGAATTGAGTAATAGAGAGCTCAAATTAATTTTGCAAAAGACTGTTAATAGATCTAGGAAGAATTGGTCCAAGAAACTTGATGATGCATTATGGGCCTACAGAACTGCATATAAAAATCCTATGGGTATGTCTCCGTATAAAATGGTTTATGGAAAAGCATGTCACTTACCTCTCGAACTAGAACATAAGGCATATTGGGCTATTAAAGAGCTCAACTATGATTTCAAACTTGCCGGTGAGAAAAGGTTATTTGACATTAGCTCACTCGATGAATGGAGAACCCAAGCTTATGAAAATGCCAAATTGTTTAAAGAAAAGGTTAAAAGATGGCATGACAAAAGAATACAAAAGCGTGAGTTTAATGTAGGTGATTATGTATTGCTATACAACTCTCGTTTAAGATTTTTTGCAGGAAAACTTCTCTCTAAATGGGAAGGTCCTTACATTATCGAGGAGGTCTATCGTTCCGGTGCCATAAAAATCAACAACTTCAAAGGCACAAATCCGAAGGTGGTGAATGGTCAAGGAATCAAACATTATATCTCAGGTAATCCTATAAATGTTGAAACCAATGTTATTGAAACTGTAACCTCGGAGGAATACATAAGGGACACTCTCCGGAACGTTTCAGACTCCGAAAAGGAATAGGTATGTGGTACGGTAAGTAAACCGACTCCAAAACAGTTTTTATGGCAATATTTCTCCGTTTTGGAATATTTAGAAAAATAGAAAAATAAGAAGTAGTCCGGGAAGGACATGAGGCCGCCACGAGGGTGGAGGGCGCGCCCTACCCTCTGGGCGCGCCCTACCCTCTTTACCGCTTTCTTAGTTCGATCCTATTAGTAGTATCTTGATCTAGTAGAATAAAGTTTATGGCATGGTCCAGTTTTGAGTTTTGCTTTATGATTTCTTTACGTAATCGAGTCCATGAGCTATATAATAAATATTAGTGTTGAGTCAAGGGCTTGATTATCTTGCTATGATCTTGAGTGAATAAAAAAAGGAATAAAAAGAAACAAAGAGATCATATTGATCTTATTGAGAGTAATGACTTCACATAGAAAGAGTATGATGAGTAAAAATTGTTGAGAGTTGACAAACATAGCTTTGGTCATTGTTGCAATTAATAGGAAGTAATAAAGAAAGAGAGGTTTCACATATAAATATACTATCTTGGACATCTTTTATGATTGGGAGCACTCATTAAAATATGACATGCTAAAGAGTTGATGTTGGACAAGGAAGACAACGTAATGGGTTATGTTTTCTTATATCTGAGATAAAGTATATTGTCATGGATCATCCAACATGCTGAGCTTGTCTTTCCCCCTCATGCTAGCCAAATTCTTTGCACCAAGTAGAGATACTACCTGTGCTTCCAAAAACCCTTAAACCAGTTTTGCCATGAGAGTCCACAATATCTACCTATGGATTGAGTAAGATCCTTCAAGTAAGTTGTCATCGGTGCAAGCAATAAAAATTGCTCTCTAAATATGTATGATTGATTGGTGTGGAGGAAATAAGCTTTATACGATCTTGTGATGTGGAAGAAATAAAAGCGACGGACTGCATAATAAAGGTTCATATCACAAGTGGCAATATAAAGTGACGTTCTTTCGCATTAAGATTTTGTGCATCCAACCCTGAAAGCGCATGGCAATCTTTGCTTCCCTCTGTGAAGGGACTATCTTTTATTATTATCTTCTTCCTTATGCAAGAGTCATGGTGATCTTCCCCTTTCCTTTTTACATTTTATCCTTTGGCAAGCACAGGGTGTTGGAAAGATCCTGATAGATATATCTAATTGGATGTAAGTCAGCATGAGTTATTATTGTTGACATTACCCTTGAGGTAAAAGGTTGGGAGGCGAAACTATAAGCCCCTATCTTTCTCTGTGTCCGACTAAAACTCCGTAACCACAAGTATTGCATGAGTGTTAGCAATTATGAAAGACTAAATGATGGTTGAGTATGTGGACTTGCTAGAAAGCTCTGACATAGACTCTTTCTGATGTTATGATAAATTGCAATTGCTTCAATGACTGAGATTATAGTTTGTTAGTTCTCAATAAAGTTTCTGATTCATACTTGGCATTATGATTAGATTATTACTTGAGCATAAGAAATCATATGACAATATCCATTTATGTTGCTGTTATGAGAATAATCATGATGCCCTCATGTCCGTATTTTATTTTATCGACACCTCTACCTCTAAACATGTGGACATATTTATCATTATCGGCTTCCGCTTGAGGACAAGCGAGGTCTAAGCTTGGGGGAGTTGATACGTCCATTTTGCATCATGCTTTTATATCGATATTTATTGCAATATGGGCTGTTATTACACGTTATGTCACAATACTTATGCCTATTCTCTCTTATTTTACAAGGTTTACATAAGGAGGGAGAATGCCGGCAGCTGGAATTCTGGGCTGGAAAAGGAGCAAATATTGGAGACCTATTCTGCACAACTCCAAAAGTCCTGAAACTCCATGAAAATTATTTTTGGAAATAATAAAAAATATTGAGCGGAAGAAGTACGTCAGAGGGGGCCCCACCTGGCCACGAGGGTGGGGGCGTGCCCTACCCCCCTGGGCGCGCCCCCTGCCTCGTGGGCCCCCTGTTAGCTCTCCGGTGGCCATCTTCTGCTATATGAAGTCTTTCGTCGAGGAAAAAATCATAAGCAACCTTTCGGGACGAGACTCCGCCGCCAGGAGGCGGAACCTTGGCGGAACCAATCTAGGGCTCCGGCAGAGCTGTTCTGCCGGGGACACTTCCCTCCGGGAGGGGGAAATCATCGCCATCGTCATCACCAACGCTCCTCTCATCGGGAGAGGGCAATCTCCATCAACATCTTCACCAGCAACATCTCCTCTCAAAACCCTAGTTCATCTCTTGTATCCAATTCTTGTCTCCAAGTCCGGGATTGGTACTAGTAGGTTGCTAGTAGTGTTGATTACTCCTTGTAGTTGATGCTAGTTGGTTTATTTGGTGGAAGGTCATATGTTCAGATCCTATATGCATATTAATACCCCTCTGATTATGAACATGAATATGCTTTGTGAGTAGTTACGTTTGTTCCTGAGGACATGGGAGAAGTCTTGCTATTAGTAGTCATGTGAATTTGGTATTCGTTCGATATTTTGATGAGATGTATGTTGTCTATCCTCTAGTGGTGTTATGTGAATGTTGACTACATAACACTTCACCATTATTCGGGCCTAGAGGAAGGCATTGGGAAGTAATAAGTAGATGATGGGTTGCTAGAGTGACAGAAGCTTAAACCCTAGTTTATGCATTGCTTCGTAAGGGGCTGATTTGGATCCATATGTTTCATGCTATGGTTAGGTTTACCTTAATACTTTTGTTGTAGTTGCGGATTCTTGAAATAGAGGTTAATCATAAGTGGGATGCTTGTTCAAGTAAGAACAACACCCAAGCACCGGTCCACCCACATACCAAATTATCAAAGTACCGAACGCGAATCATATGAACGTGATGAAAACTAGCTTGACGATAATTCCCATGTGTCCTCGGGAGCGCTTTTCTCTATATAAGAGTTTGTCCAGGCTTGTCCTTTGCTACAAAAAGGATTGGGCCACCTTGCTGCACTTTATTTACTTTTGTTACTTGTTGCTCGTTACAAATTATCCTATCACAAAACTATCTGTTACCATTTATTTCAGTACTTGTAGAGAATACCTTGCTGAAAACCGCTTATCATATCCTTCTGCTCCTCATTGGGTTTGACACTCTTACTTATCGAAAGGACTACGATAGATCCCCTACACTTGTGGGTCATCAGCTAGAAGGAACACAACGGGCCCTGGCTGCGCCTGGGGCTGCCCCGAGGGAGGCACAACCCACCAGGGCGCGCCAGGAGGCCTAGGCGCGCCCTGGTGGGTTGTGCCCACCTCGGGTGCCCCCTGGACCGCCTCGTTGCTCTATAAATACCCCAAAAATACCAGAACCCTAGGGGAGTCGACGAAATATTCATCCAGCTGCTACAGAGTCCAAAACCACCAGATCCAATCTAGACACCATCCCGGATGGGGTTCACCACCTCCATTGGTGCCTCTCCGATGATGCGTGAGTAGTTCTTTGTAGACCTTCGGGTCCGTAGTTAGTAGCTAGATGGCTTCCTCTCTCTCGCTGAATTCTCAATACAATGGTCTCTTGGGGATCCATATGATGTAACTCTTTTTGAGGTGTGTTTGTTGGGTTCTGAAGAACTTTGAGTTTATGATCAGATCTATTTTTTTATATCCATGAAAGTTATTTGAGTTTCTTTGATCTCTTATATCTATGATCTCTTATAGCCTCATATGTCTTCTCCGATATTTGGGTTTTGATTGGCCAACTTGATCTATTTATCTTGCAATGGGAAGATGTGCTTTGTAGTGGGTTCGATCTTACGGTGCTTGACCCCAGTGACAGAAAGGGAAACGACACGTATGTATTGTTGCTACTAAGGATAAAACGATGGGGTCTATCTGCATAGATAGATCTTGTCTACATCATGTCATCGTTCTTATTGCATTACTCCGTTTCTCCATGAACTTAATACACTAGATGCATGCTGGATAGCGGTTGATGTGTGGAGTAATAGTAGTAGATGCAGGCAGGAGTCGGTCTACTAATCTTGGATGTGATGTCTATATTATGATCATTGCCATGATATCTTCATAATTATTTGAAGTTCTATCAATTGCCCAACAGTAATTTGTTTACCCACCGTTTGCTATCTTTCTCGAGAGAAGCCACTAGTGAAACCTACGGCCCCCGGGTCTTCTTTCTCATATTTGCCTTTGCGATCTACTTTTTCCTTGCATTTATTTTCAGATCTATTAAACCAAAAATACAAAAAATACTTTGCTGCACTTTATTTTATTTGCGATCTATTTATTCAATCTATTACAACTTTCTCCCGTCCGCACGCCGCTTCTGGCGCCATTACCCGAAAGGGATTGACAACCCCTTTAACACGTCAGGTTGCAAGTGGTTGTTATTTGTGTGCAGGGGCTGTTTACGTTGTGTTGCTTGGTTCTCCTACTGGTTCGATAACCTTGGTTTCATATCTGAGGGGAATACCTACCGCCGCTGTGCTGCATCATCCCTTCCTCTTTGGGGAAATACCGACGTAGCTTCAAGCGACATCACACATACCTTGATAAAGTTTTGAAGAAGTTCAAAATGGATCAGTCAAAGAAAGGGTTCTTGCCTGTGTTACAAGGTGTGAAGTTGAGTCAGACTCAATGCCCGACCACTGCAGAAGATAGAGAGAAAATGAAAGCCATTCCCTATGCCTCAGCCATAGGTTCTATCATGTATGCAATGCTGTGTACCAGACCTGATGTGTGCCTTGCTATTAGTTTAGCAGGGAGGTACCAAAATAATCCAGGAGTGGATCACTGGACAGTGGTCAAGAACATCCTGAAATACCTGAAAAGGACTAAGGATAAGTTTCTCGTTTATGGAGGTGACAAAGAGCTCGTCGTAAATGGTTATGTCGATGCAAGCTTTGACACTGATCTGGATGACTCTAAGTCACAAACCGGATACGTATTTATATTGAATGGTGGAGCTGTCAGTTGGTGCATTTCCAAGCAAAGCATCGTGGTGGGATCTATGTGTGAAGCGGAGTACATAGCTGCTTCGGAAGCAGCAAATGAAGGAGTTTGGATGAAGGAGTTCATATCCGATCTAGGTGTAATACCTAGTGCATTGGGTCCAATGAAAATCTTTTGTGACAATACTGGAGCAATAGCCTTGGCGAAGGAATCCAGATTTCACAACAGAACCAAACACATCAAGAGACGCTTCAATTCCATCCGCGATCAAATCAAGGAGGGAGACATAGAGATTTGCAAAATACATACGGATCTGAATGTTGCAGACCCGTTGACTAAGCCTCTCTCACAAGCAAAACATGATCAGCACCAAGACTCCATGGGTGTTAGAATCATTACTATGTAATCTAGATTGTTGACTCTTTAGCAAGTGGGAGACTGAAGGAAATATGCCCTAGAGGCAATAATAAAGTTGTTATTTATATTTCCTTATATCATGATAAATGTTTATTATTCATGCTAGAATTGTATTAACCGGAAACTTGATACATGTGTGGATACATAGACAAAACACAGTGTCCCTATAGTAAGCCTCTACTAGACTAGCTCGTTAATCAAAGATGGTTAAGTTTCCTGACGATAGACATGTGTTGTCTTTTGGTGAACGTGATCACATCATTAGGAGAATGATGTGATGGAGAAGACCCATCCGTTAGCTTAGCATAATGATCGTTTAGTTTTATTGCTATTGCTTTCTTCATGACTTATACATATTCCTCTGACTATGAGATTATGCAACTCCCGAATACCGGAGGAACACTTTGTGTGCTATCAAATGTCACAACCTAACTGGGTGATTATAAAGATGCTCTACAGGTGTCTCCGATGGTGTTTGTTGAGTTGGCATAGATCAAGATTAGGATTTCTCATTCCGAGTATCGGAGAGGTATCTCTGGGCCCTCTCGGTAATGCACATCACTATAAGCCTTGCAAGCAATGTGACTAATGAGTTAGTTACGGGATGATGCATTACGGAACGAGTAAAGAGACTTGCCGGTAACGAGATTGAACTAGGTATGATGATACCGACGGTCGAATCTCGGGCAAGTAACATAACGATTACAAAGGGAATGACGTATGTTGTTATGCGGTTTGACCGATAAAGATCTTCGTAGAATATGTAGGAGCCAATATGAGCATCTAGGTTCCGCTATTGGTTATTAACCGAAGACGTGTCTCGATCATGTCTACATAGTTCTCGAACCCGTAGGGTCCGCACGCTTAACGTTTGACGACGGTTTGTATTATGAGTTATGTGATTTGATGACCGAAGTTTGTTCGGAGTCCCGGATAAGATCACAGACATGACAAGGAGCCTCGAAAAGGTCGAGAGGTAAAGATTGATATATTGGACGAAGGTATTCGGACACCGGAAAGGTTTCGGGACGTTTCCGATATTTATCGGGGAACCGAGGGGTTACCGGAACCCCCCGGGGAAGTTACGGGCCCTAATGGGCCATAAGGGAGCAGGAGAGAGAATGCCACAAGGTGGCGCCCCCCAAGGGCAGTCCGAATTGGACTAGGGGGAGGGGGCGCGGCCCCCTTCCTTTCCCTCTCCCTCTCCTTCCCTCCTTCCCCTTCTTGGAATAAGAAAGGGGGGGGGGGGCAAATCCTACTTGGACCGGGAGTCCAAGTAGGGCTCCCCCCTTGGCGCGCCCCCCCTTGGGCTGGCCTCCTCCTCCCCCCTCCTTTATATACGTGGGAGAGGGCACCCCAAAGGCACACCAAGTCTTCTCTTAGCCATGTGCGGTGCCCCGCTCCATAGTTACACACCTCGGTCATATCGTCGTAGTGCTTAGGCGAAGCCCTACGCCGGTAACTTCATCATCACCGTCGCCACGCCGTCATGCTGACAGAACTCTCCCTCGTCCTCAACTAGATCAAGAGCTCGAGGGACGTCATCATGCTGAACATGTGCTGAACACGGAGGTGTCGTACGTTCGGTACTTGGATCAGTTGGATCGTGAAGACGTTCGACTACATCAACCGCGTTACTAAATGCTTCCGCCTTCGATCTACGAGGGTACGTGGACACACTCTCCCCTCTCGTTGCTATGCATCTCCTTGATAGATCTTGCATGATCGTAGGATTTTTTTTGAAATACTGCATTCCCCAACAGGCAACATTTGCTTTGTTCGTGTTTTCAACTCATATTTCGACCTAATTTAAAATGCCACATAGGGCAACGGATAATACGACGAGAAATAAAATGGAACGGATAATACAACGACAAATTTACAATGGCGCAGATAATAATTGTCTTACATATTTCGGATAATTTAAAATGCCACATGCGGCAAAGCCCGGAAGACACGGGGGCAAGAGAAGAAGGAAATCGCAGACAATGATCTGGGTCGCTACTGTCTCTACTTGTCGATGGATCGCTGGGCGACGACATCCTCCAGCTCCTTCTTCAATTCCTCATGACTTTGCTTGAATGCAGCCACGGACTCCTCCACCTCCTACTCGCACTCGATCTGGAGCTTCCTCAAGTCACCCATCAGTTCCTCGATGACCGATGTCAGCGTCATCCCCGAGGCACTGCTCTGCTGCATCTTCTAGCCGGTGGCCTTCTCCTCCTTCTTGGCGAGCGCCATGAGGAGCTTCGCATTGTCACCCATGAGTTGCTCGACGAGTCCGGTCGCCTTGTCAACCGAGGCATCGCTGATCTCGAGCAGCTTCATCAAGCCGTCGACTAGCTCCTGCTGCTTAATGAGGCCAGCGAGAATGTCGTCGTCACCAGCCAAGGGCTTCAGCAACGCCAGCTCGTCGCGATCGCCGATGCATCGAGTGCGCTTGTGAGAGCCCTCTTGTGCCCATGAGAGCTCGTTCGAGGGCTCTGCGGCACGCCGGGACCTCTCTAGTGCTTCTGCGGCCTTGGTCTTTGCTGCCTTGTTATATGTCCACCTGAAACTCCTCGTACGAGTCATGGCGGAACGACTTGACAGGAAAGACCAGTTTTGTGGGTGATGAGGAGAGGAAGTGTGAAGTAATTTTCGAGTGGGTAGTTTTTATAGCCCGGTGCTAAGTGTGAACACATATTAGTTTGATAGGTGTGAACATATTTGCAATTACTTATTGCGTTGTAATCTGAAATGTGACGAGAAACAAGGTGAAAATTTATTGATGGTTCTGGTCCTACAAAGCCCGGTCTTTTGTTCTGGCTCATTGCAAATAGTTCTTTTGGATCAACCGTATGCCATGCATCGGAAGCTTGAAACATGGGCCCGTGTTCTCGGATGTACGTATACGTGTCTGCCCACTATCACACACGGTCAAGATATCACCATCATGTCCTATGGATGCGCCGTCGCGCCTCCCACGGGGTCCCAGAAGGTTGACCACGTGGTTGCTCGCCGTTGAGGCGGCCGCGGCGCATGATAACCCACAAGTATAGGGGATCAAATGTAGCCGCTTTCGATAAGTAAGAGTGTCGAACCCAACGAGGAGCTAAAGGTAGAACAAATATTCCCTCAAGTTCTATTGACCACCGATACAACTCTACGCACGCTTGACGTTTGTTTTACCGGAAACAAGTATGAAACTAGTTGGCAAGCATAAAACTATGAGTACTTTGCGAGAATAAAACTACGAATAAATTGCAAGGTAGTAAATGTAGATACACTAGTACAGCGAGATCCTAAACAAATGGTTTTTAACCCCTTTCCGCGACGGCATTTGGAACCGTCGCCAAGTGAGTGTGGGCGATAGGGGGGTCCTTCCCACACGACCCAGAAACCGTCGGGGATATGACCTCCTGGCACACACGTTCGGCAAAATGAGGTCGTGTGCGACCGGCGAGTGCTGAAATACGGAAATACGTACAGTAGAGCTAAAGAAAATACAATTATACGGCGAAATTGTTTCCGGTCGCAAGTACATCCCACACAGTCAGTCCCCCCTAAACGTTTCGGTTCGTATGTACATCCCACACAGTCGCTCCAAGGAAAACGTTTCCATTCACAGGTACATCACACACAATTTTTCCCGTTAAATCGCTTGCGTTATTGAATATATCACACATGGTCCATGGAAGAAACTGTGTGGCAATGGCTGTCCATCACACACAGTTTTCATGTGGTAAACGTTTGCGCAAGGTGGCCTAACGCAAACAGTTTTCAAGAGAAAGTCGTGTGTGATTGTTCATTGATCCAACACGGTTTATTCCTAGAAACTGTGTGCGTTGCCTGAG
The DNA here is from genome assembly GCF_018294505.1 of Triticum aestivum. Lineage (NCBI taxonomy): Eukaryota > Viridiplantae > Streptophyta > Magnoliopsida > Poales > Poaceae > Triticum > Triticum aestivum. Next base: position 597,664,048 of record NC_057799.1, read on the forward strand.
GTCATCGCCCACGGTATTTTTTCAACAACCGTTTGCAATAGCAAAACCCAATTAGCAGGCTAATTCGCCACTAGCAGGCTAATTATCCGATTATTCATAATCCATTTATTAATCTAATTGACATTTCATATTAAGCACACAATATATTTCATTTTCATAATTGAAATACATCAAAGTACAACATCATATAGCTTCAGCACTCAGCTACCCCATTACACAACTATACCAAGACCAAGTTTCACATGTAACATCTATAACCTTTCGAAATTTGCATCATAGACGGTGCATAGACAGATGTATCTCATCTGGAAAACTGCTGAAGTAGAAGGCGAATATTGAGCCTTCATTGATGTTGAAGGTCTTTGTAACTTTAGGCCAGTGCCTGTGGATGATTGATCGTCCATCCTTCGTCCTCTTCAGGAACACTTCAATATTGAACCGTGGGTGTTGTATGAATACCTTCCTCGCCTCCTCACCATACATGTGGTTTGAGAGGTAATCATCAGTGAACTGCTTTGGAAAGGCCTGAAAACAAGGATGTGCATAAATATCTTCTCTATATTGGAAATGGGGCAAAGGAATAAAAAAGGCAAGGTATAATAGTTAGTACCATCCTGTAGTGAACTGATGTCTTCTTCATTGTGCAGACAATGATCTTGTTGTTTTTTGTCGCTAATTTCTTTATCCTAACAATCTTTCTGAGTTTCTTGACTTGACTGATATTCATGGACAATTCATTTCCCCATATGCAAAAAGGGTCGAACAGTGGGTCAAAACTTCTAACAGCAGGACCTACATGTGCAAGACCAAATTGTTAAAAACCTAAATATTAGAATGGTTCATGCAATTGCACAATAATGTGCTATTAGACAACGGACCATGCACGTGCTAACCTCGATTGTAAACCTCAGTGCTTCCCATTGTTTCCCTGCACCACATACTCGTAATAGAAGATCAGACAGTTAACCAAACCAAGCATGCTTAACAACTTGGAAATATTGCACCCTGAAGAATTGAACATCACATTTGCAGAATTGAACCAAGCAGTTAACTGAACACCACATTGCACGACATATAGAACATATACACTAGAATATGTTAAGGAAAGGCAGTAGCTAGCAAAGGATGGCCTTGAGAAAACGCCATGAACTGTCATTTAAAGAAGCCAACCGCGTCGTGGCGTCAACGGTGGCCTCGACGGCGAGGTGCTCCTCCAAGATCTGGGGGTCGGCACGAATGGCAGCCATCGCGACCTCATCCGCACGTGCAGACGCGATTTGCTTCTCCGCTGCCAAATGCTCCTTGAGATCCTGGCTATACTGCGCGCACCATGGCTTAGGGCAGCACTTATTTTGTGGAGGGGTCGGTGATTTGGGTGGAAGGTGTCGTGCTCGCGCCGGCAGTCGGGGCATGTGGGATGTGGAAGGAGGAGGAGGATGGGGGTCGGGTGTGGATTACGTGCCTGGATAGGCGAGGCCGAGCAGTGTGAAGGTGGGTCGCCGGCGAGGAGGCGGCGCTGCAAGCAAGGAGTGAAGGTTTCAACTTGGAAAGGAAGGCGGAAAGGGGGGAAATGTGTCTTTTGGTAAGGGGGAGGGGCGGGGAGGTAGATATTTCCGCGGAAGCCAAAAATTTGGAATCGCTTCAGCCAAAAAACTGGCGCGCAAAGTGTCATCAAACACGGTCCCTTATTCAGAACCATGTACGATATGTGAACATCACAAATGATTCAGATAGCTTAACCCGTGTGTGATGAGTTTTGAACGTAAAAAATGTTGGTTTGAATTTCCATGGTTACAGTGGTCATCCACGTCATTGCATAATTTGGGTACACAAAGGAGACTATAGCGCACCCACACTTCTTAAGCGAGCAAGTTCAGCAATTAAACAAAGCTAGATGACCTAAACATTACTCTAACTAATTAAAGACCGACGCTCTTAATTAAACAAAACAAAGAGTACTACTACGGCTGGTGCTCGTCGATCTCCGCCGCCGCCTCCCTCTCCAGCTCGCGCCCGACGGTCTCCTGGGGATGGGGCTCCATGGCATCAATCGCACCATACTCGGCAAGCATCTCGCCATCCGCATCCGCCATATCTTTGGAATAGGCCGCTACGAGCAGGGCGTGGGCGGCCGCAATCTGGGCTTCGGCGGGCTCTGTCGTGGCAAGGTATGCCGCGCAGGAACGGATGGCTGCTCAAACTCTCTCGGCGATTGCCAACTCTTCGGTCGTGGGTTGCCGACCGTTGTTGGAGAAGCTTCCTTCGATTTGTGGGGTGAGCGCCACGAGCTGGGCGTGGACGGCCTCGACATGGTGGTGGGCGGCCTCCATCAGGGCTAAGGTCGCCGCTGCGGAACGGACAGCTGCTATGCCGCTCTCGCCAGTTGCTATCCCCGAGGCAGATGCTGCTGCCGCCGCTTGAGAAGCAACAGCGGCCGTTTGGGCTGCCTTGGCCGCCCGGACGCAGACCGTGGTCGCCCTCACGAAGCTTGTCAGCACGCGCCTGGCGGCTGCGGCCGTGCTCTCGTCGGAGTGGGCCACCGAAGTTGGCCTCATGACGCGGGTCCACGTCCCCATCTTTCACTCGTGACGATTGAATAGTGAAATGATACTTGGGGAGTGAGCTAGTGTGCTTGAAACGCCGGCTGTGGACTGTAGCCGACGCACCTTCTCTCATAAGCCATGGGCGTACTATAACCGACGGTGCTCCAAGATATTTTGTGGTGCATCTCACACGGTTGGTGATAATAAACTGTGTGCGATCTACTTGATTTATCGTCTTGATCATTTGAATTACATAATGGGGTCACAGCTATAAAGGATGGTGTTTCAATTGTTAGAACTTTTATCTCCAGTGAACATGCAAATATAGCTGTGTCGTTAAAAAAATTGGAATTATTCAGGGTTCATTTGTACATTTTTATACATTAACTGGGTTTTCCAGGCATTTTATGCGCATAATTCAAATTCGAACTACATGCACATGCTCCAGTGCATATAAACTTATTGAAAAATCAAATATGTGTCCTTGGTTGCATGCTTAGGTCCCATGCAAGAAATGGGAATGAATTTCAAACACCCTGCCACCGTCACACGGCCGCAAACATTGAGATACCTGGTTTTTAAATTCTAGTAAATCCAAAACTCGTCTGAAATTCATGAAACTTGGCATGCTATCATGTAGCGGCATCAACATGCCATGGTAAATTTTTTGTCCCATTTGGGGCAGGTTTGGGTATAAGCTTCTCACAAACCAGAGTGCTCACAACAAGCGAGATGGTTTCGGAAGGGAACGTGCCACCTTTGGGGACGAAACGATATCCGTTGCCTCTTATTGCTTTCAAAAAAATTTGAGTGTCAACATAGAACAACAAGAGTGTTGTGTTCAATTTTGGAATTTTTCGGGGTTTGTTAGGACATTTTTATACATTAACTAGGTTTTCCAGGCATTTTATGTGCATAATTCAAATTTGAACTACATGCACATTCTCAAGTGCATATAAATTGGTTGAAAAATCAAATCTGTGTCCTTGGGTGCATGCTTAGGTCCCATCAAGAAATGGGAATGAATTTCAAACACCAGGGCACCGTTGATTGCTGGCAAAACATTGAGATGCCTGGTTTTTAAATTCTAGTAAATACGAAACTCGTCTGAAATTCATGAAACTTGGCATGCTATCATGGAGCGGCATCAACATGCTGTGGTACAAATTTTGTACCATTTGGGGCAGGTTTGGGTATATGCTTCTCACAAAACGGAGCTTCTCACAACAAGCATGATGGTTTTTGGTAGGGAACGTCCCACCTTTGGGGACGAAACGATATCCATTGCACCTTATTGCTTTCAATTTTTTTTCTCGTGTCAAGATAGAACCCATGAGTGTTGTGTGAATTTTCGTGATTATTCGGGGTTCGTTTGGACATTTTTATGCATTAACTGAGTTTTCAATGCATTTATGTGCATAATTCAAATTTGAACTACACGCACATGCTCAAGTGCATATAAATTAGTTGAAAAATCAAATATGTGTCCTTGGGTACATGCTTAGGTCCCATGCAAGAAATGGGAATGAATTTCAAACACCAGGTCACTGTTGAGTGCCGGCAAAACATTCAGATGCCTGGTTTTAAATTCTAGTAAATCGAAAACTCGTCTTAAATTCATGAAACTTGGCATGCTATCATGTAGCGGCATCAACATGCCGTGGTACAAATTTTTTCCCATTTGGGGGCAGGTTTGGGTATATGCTTCTCACAAACCGGAGCTTCTCACAACAAGCATGATGGTTTTCGGTAGGGAACGTCCCACCTTTGGGAACGAAACGATATCCATTGCCTCTTATTGCGTTCAAATTTTTTCCTCGTGTCAATATAGAACAACAGGAGTGTTGTGTGAATTTTTGTGATTATTCGGGGTTCGTTTGGACATTTTTATGCATTAACTCAGTTTTCAATGAATTTACGTGCATAATTCAAATTTGAACTACATGCACATGCTCCAGTGCATATAAAATTGGTTGAAAAATCAAATCTGTGTCCTTTGGTGCATGCTTAGGTCCCATGCAAGAAATGGGAATGTATTTCAAAGACCAGGGCACCGTTGATTGCCGGCAAAACATTGAGATGCCTGGTTTTTAAATTCTAGTAAATCCAAAACTCATCTAAAATTCATGAAACTTGGCATGCTATCATGGAGCGGCATCAACATGCCGTGGTACAAATTTTGTCCCATTTGGGGCAGGTTTGGGTATATGCTTCTCCCAAACCGGAGCTTCTCACAACAAGCATGATGGTTTTCGGTAGGGAACGTCCCACCGTTGGGGACGAAACGATACCCATTGCCTCTTATTGCTTCCAATTTTTTTTCTCGTGTCAACATAGAACAACAGTGTTGTGTGAATTTTTGAGATTTTTCGGGGTTCGTTTGGACATTTTATGCATTAACTGAGTTTTCAATGCATTTATGTGCATAATTCAAATTTAAACTACATGCACAAGCTCCAGTGCATATAAATTGGTTGAAAAATCAAATTTGTGTCCTTCGGTGCATGCTTAGGTCCCATGCAAGAAATGGGAATGAATTTCAAACACCAGGGCACCGTTGATTGCCGGCAAAACATTGAGATGCCTGGTTTTTAAATTCTAGTAAATCCAAAACTCGTCTGAAATTCATGAAACCTTGCATGCTATCATGGATCGGCATCAACATGCTATGGTACAAATTTTGCCCAATTTGGGGCAGGTTTGGGTATATGCTTCTCACAAACCGGAGCTTCTCACAACAAGCATGATGGTTTTCGGTAGGGAACATCCCACCTTTGGGGATGAAACGATACCCATTGCCTCTTATTGCTTTCAATTTTTTTTTCTCATGTCAACATAGAACAACAGGACTGTTGTCTGAATTTTTGTGATTTTCGGGGTTCGTTTGGACATTTTTATGCATTAAGTGAGTTTTCAATGCATTTTTGTGCACAATTCAAATTTGAACTACATGCACATGCTCCAGTGCATATAACTTGGTTGAAAAATCAAATCTGTGTCCTTGGGTGCATGCTTAGGTCCCATGCAAGAAATGGGAATGAATTTCAAACACCAGGGCACCGTTGATTGCCGGCTAAACATTGAGATGCCTGGTTTTTAAATTTTAGTAAATCCAAAACTCGTCTGAAATTCATGAAACTTGGCATGCTATCATGGAGCGGCATCAACATGCCGTGGTACAAATTTTGTCCCATTTGGGGCAGGTTTGGGTATATGCTTCTCACAAACCGGAGCTTCTCACAACAAGCATGATGGTTTTCGGTCGGGAACGTCCCACCTTTGGGGATGAAGCGATACCCATTGCCTCTTATTGCTTTCAATATTTTTTCTCGTGTCAACATAGAATACGAGGAATGTTGTGTGAATTTTTGTGATTTTACGGGGTTCGTTTGGAAAATTTTATGCATTAACTGAGATTTCAATGCATTTATGTGATTAATTAAAGTTTGAACTACATGCACATATTCCAGTGCATATAAATTGGTTGAAAAATCAAATTTGTGTCCTTGGGTGCATGCTTAGGTCCCATGCAAGAAATGGGAATGAATTTCAAACACCAGGGCACGATTGATTGCCGGCAAAACATTGAGATGCCTGGTTTTTAATTCTAGTAAATCCAAAACTCGTCTGACATTCATGTAACTTGGCATCCTATCGTGGAGCGGCATCAACATGCCATGGTACAAATTTTGTCCAATTTGGGGCAGGTTTGGGTATATGCTTCTCACAAACCGGAGCTTCTCACAACACGCATGATGGTTTTCCGTAGGGAACGTCCCACCTTTAGGGACGAAACGATACCCGTTGCCTCTTATTGCTTTCAATTTTTTCTCGTGTCAACATAGAACAACAGGAGTGTTGTGTGAATTTTTGTGATTTTTCGGGGTTCGTTTGAACATTTTTATGCATTAACTGAGTTTTCAATGCATTTATGTGCATAATTCAAATTTGAACTACATGCACATGCTCCAGTACATATAAATTGGTTGAAAAATCAAATCAGTGTCCTTGGGTGCATGCTTAGGTCCCATGGAAGAAATGGGAATGAATTTCAAACACCAGGGCACCGTTGATTGCCGGCAAAACATTGAGAGGCCTGGTTTTTAAATACTAGTAAATCCAAAACTCGCCTAAAATTCATGAAACTTGGCATGCTATCATGGAGCGGCATCAACATGCCATGGTACAAATTTTGTCCCATTTGGGATAGGTTTGGGTATATGCTTCTCACAAACCGGAGCTTCTCACAACAAGCATGATGGTTTTCGGTAGGGAACGTCCCACCTTTGGGAACGAAACGATATCCATTGCCTCTTATTGCTTTCAAATTTTTTCCTTGTGTCAACATAGAACAACAGGAGTGTTTTGTGAATTTTTGTGATTATTCGGGGTTCGCTTGGAAATTTTTATGCATTAACTGAGTTTTTAATGAATTTATGTGCATAATTCAAATTTGATCTACATGCACATGCTCCAGTGCATATAAAATTGGTTGAAAAATCAAATCTGTGTCCTTGGGTGCATGCTTAGGTCCCATGCAAGAAATGGGAATGTATTTCAAAGACCAGGGCACCGTTGAATGCCGGCAAAACATTGAGATGCCTGGTTTTTAAATTCTAGTAAATCCAAAACTCATGTGAAATTCATGAAACTTGGCATGCTATCATGGAGCGGCATCAACATGTCGTGGTACAAATTTTGTCCCATTTGGGGCAGGTTTGGGTATATGCTTCTCTCAAACCGGAGCTTCTCACAATAAGCATGATGGTTTTCGGTAGGGAACGTCCCACCGTTGGGGACGAAACGATACCCATTGCCTCTTATTGCTTCCAATTTTTTTTCTCGTGTCAACATAGAACAACAAGAGTGTTGTGTGAATTTTTGTGATTTTTGGGGTTCGTCTGGACATTTTATGCATTAACTGAGTTTTCAATGCATTTATGTGCATAATTCAAATTTGAACTACATGCACAAGCTCCAGTGCATATAAATTGGTTGAAAAATCAAATTTGTGTCCTTCGGTACATGCTTAGGTCCCATGCAAGAAATGGGAATGAATTTCAAACACCAGGGCACCGTTGATTGCCGGCAAAACATTGAGATGCCTGGTTTTTAAATTCTAGTAAATCCAAAACTCGTATGAAATTCATGAAACTTGGCATGCTATCATGGAGCGGCATCAACATGCCGTGGTACAAATTTTGCCCAATTTGGGGCAGGTTTGGGTATATGCTTCTCACAAACCGGAGCTTTTCACAACAAGCATGATGGTTTTCGGTAGGGAACGTCCCACCTTTGGGGACGAAACGATACCCATTGCCTCTTATTGCTTTCAATTTTTTTCTCATGTCAACATAGAACAACAGGAGTGTTGTCTGAATGTTTGTGATTTTCGGGGTTCGTTTGGACATTTTTATGCATTAACTGAGATTTCAATGCATTTATGTGCACAATTCAAATTTGAACTACATGCACATGCTCCAGTGCATATAACTTGGTTGAAAAATCAAATCTGTGTCCTTGGGTGCATGCTTTGGTCCCATGCAAGAAATGGGAATGAATTTCAAACACCAGGGCACCGTTGATTGCCGGCTAAACATTGAGATGCCTGGTTTTTAAATTCTAGTAAATCCAAAACTCGTCTGAAATTCATGAAACGTGGCATGCTACCATGGAGCGGCATCAACATGCCGTGGTACAAATTTTGTCCCATTTGGGGCAGGTTTGGGTATATGCTTCTCACAAACCGGAGCTTCTCACAACAAGCATGATGGTTTTCGGTAGGGAACGTCCCACCTTTGGGGATGAAGCGATGCCCATTGCCTCTTATTGCTTTCAATTTTTTTTCTCGTGTCAACATAGAATACGAGGAATGTTGTGTGAATTTTTGTGATTTTTCGGGGTTCGTTTGGAAAATTTTATGCATTAACTGAGATTGCAATGCATTTATGAGCATAATTCAAGTTTGAACTACATGCGCATATTCCAGTGCATATAAATTGGTTGAAAAATCAAATTTGTGTCCTTGGGTGCATGCTTAGGTCCCATGCAAGAAATGGGAATGAATTTCAAACACCAGGGCACGATTGATTGCCGGCAAAACATTGAGATGCCTGTTTTTAAATTCTAGTAAATCCAAAACTCGTCTGACATTCATGTAACTTGGCATGCTATCATGGAGCGGCATCAACATGCCGTGGTACAAATTTTGTCCAATTTGGGGCAGGTTTGGGTATATGCTTCTCACAAACCGGAGCTTCTCACAACACGCATGATGGTTTTCCGTAGGGAACGTCCCACCTTTGGGGACGAAACGATACCCATTGCCTCTTATTGCTTTCAATTTTTTCTCGTGTCAACATAGAACAACAGGAGTGTTGTGTGAATTTTTGTGATTTTTCGGGGTTCGTTTGAACATTTTTATGCATTAACTGAGTTTTCAATGCATTTATGTGCATAATTCAAATTTGAACTACATGCACATGCTCCAGTACATATAAATTGGTTGAAAAATCAAATCAGTGTCCTTGGGTGCATGCTTAGGTCCCATGCAAGAAATGGGAATGAATTTCAAACACCAGGGCACCGTTGATTGCCGGCAAAACATTGAGAGGCCTGGTTTTAAAATTCTAGTAAATCCAAAACTCGTCCGAAATTCATGAAACTTGGCATGCTATCATGGAGCGGCATCAACATGCCATGGTACAAATTTTGTCCAATTTGGGGCAGGTTTGGGTATATGCTTCTCACAAACCGGAGCTTCTCACAACAAGCATGATGGTTTTCGGTAGGGAAAGTCCCACCTTTGGGGACAAAACGATACCCATTGCCTCTTATTGCTTTAAATTTTTTTCTCGTGTCAACATAGAACAACAGGAGTGTTGTGTGATTTTTTGTGATTTTTCGGGTTCGTTTGGACATTTTTATGCATTAACTGAGATTTCAATGCATTTATGTGCATAACTCAAATTTGAACTACATGCACATGTTCCAGTGCCTATAAATTGGTTGAAAAATCAAATCTGTGTCCTTGGGTGCATGCTTAGGTGCCATGCAAGAAATGGGAATGAATTTCAAAGACCAGGGCACCGTTGATTGCCGGCAAAACATTGAGATGCCTTGTTTTTCAATTCTAGTAAATCCAAAACTCGTTTGAAATTCATAAAACTTGGCATGCTATCATGGAGCGGCATCAACATGACGTGGTACAAATTTAGTCCCATTTGGGGCAGGTTTGGGTATATGATTCTCACAAACCGGAGCTTCTCACAACAAGCATGATGGTTTCGGTAGGGAACGTCCCACCTTTGGGGACGAAACGATACCCATTGCCTCTTATTGCTTTCAATTTTTTTCTCGTGTCAACATAGAACAATAGGAGTGTTGTGTGAATTTTTGTGATTTTTTAGGGTTTGTTTGGACATTTTTATGCATTAACTGAGTTTTCAATGCATTTATGTGCATAATTCAAATTTGAACTACATGCACATGCTCCAGTGCTTATAAAGTGGTTGAAAAATCAAATCTGTGTCCTTGGGTGCATGCTTAGGTTCCATGCAAGAAATGGGAATGAATTTCAAACAGCAGGGCACCATTGATTGCCGGCAAAACATTGAGATGCCTGGTTTTTAAATTCTAGTCAATCCAAAACTCGTCTGAAATTCATGAAACTTGGCATGCTATCATGGAGCGGCATCAACATGCCGTGGTACAAATTTTGTCACATTTGGGGCAGGTATGGGTATATGCTTCTCACAAACCGGAGCTTCTCACAACAAGCATGATCGTTTTCGGTAGGGAACGTCCCACCTTTGGGGACGAAATGATACCCATTGCCTCTTAGTGCTTTAATTTTTTTTCTCGTGTCAACATAGAACAACAGGAGTGTTGTGTGAATTTTTTGGGGTTCGTTTGGACATTTTTATGCATTAACTGAGATTTCAATGCATTTATGTGCATAATTCAAATTTGAACTACATGCACATGCTCCAGTGCATATAAATTGGTTGAAAAATCAAACCTGTGTCCTTGGGTGCATGCTTAGGTCCCATGCAAGAAATGGGAATGAATTTCAAACACCAGGGCACCGTTGATTGCCGGCAAAACATTGAGATGCCTGGTTTTTAAATTCTAGTAAATCCAAAATTCTGTTAACCATTCACGTGATGCCACGTGTCTTGGTTTTAATGGCTGTAGGAGGTGCCGTGCGGACAGCTGCTTGACCTTGACTGAACGGGAGGCGTGCGAGCGCCGTCCGGTGCGCAGGCTGACCGAGAGGCGTGCAAGTTGTCCTCGAGTGCGCAGGCTCACCGGGAAGCGTACGAGCTGTACGCTGCGCAGGCTCACTGGGAAGCGAGCCCTTTGACTTCCATGGCCGCTCGCCATGCTCGCATCCTCTCCATTAATGGCGCCCAAGCCACAGTTTAATTCGCTTTTTAAATATAAAACACTCATCGCAAACGTTTTAGTTAGAACACCCGTATGCAAACCGACAGCTTCCCCAGGAAGCCAAGAGAAAATGTGTCAAGCAGGATTTCTGCAGCTCTTGATCGCAAATGATTTAGATAGAACACCCGTATGCAAAGTGAGAGCAGCGCAGGATTTTTGCATCCCTTCAACGCAAACGGTTGTTTTGGATGACCCGTGTGCAACCACGTACAAACAATTTGGTAAGATTTGCAGCTGTGCTCGCCGTTAGGCGCCGCGGCGCGCTCTGTCGCGCCCGTTGGTGCGCTCTGCTTGCGTTCGTCGGCGCGCTCGGCTTGTGGACAGCTTTTCCTTGAGGCGACCGCGGAGCGCTCTGCTCGCGTCCCTCCGCACACGCTCTGCCAGCGGTTGGGCGTGCGCACGATCATGTCGGGGGCCCCATATGCATGCTGTTGCGCCGCGCGCGTTGCCACGCGATGTAGTTACGTGTGGCACGATGGAGTTATGTGCTGCAAATTAGAACTGCCATCAGGGCCTGCCGATATTCCTGGTCGTCCGGCTTCCCATTTAATTCCCGCGGCCATTATAACCTTATTCTCTTCAACCTTTCGATCACGCCCCACTACACAACAAGCACACCCACAACGACACATAGAGAGGGGATGTCCGGCAGCGCTCCAATGGAGTTCGTCGAGCATAGAGTGTAGACCCACGCGAGGGAGACGGATCTCTCGGTGGTGTACACCATCGACCCAGCCGTGGTGGACGACTACATCAACAACGTTGAGCAGTTGCTTGCTGGAGACAAGTACAAGCTGGTCGGCATCGACCCCTAGTACACCGCCGGTCGTCCAGGCATAGATCAGAAGGTTGCCATCGCCCAGTTGTGCGTGTGCCATCATGTCCTCATCTACCACTACTGCATGGCCACAGAGCCTTGCGACCGTTTCAACAGGTTTGTCAACAGCACTGACTACAAGTTCGCCATGGTGGATACCACCAACGATGTAAAAGGGCTTAGTGTTACGGGCTTGGCGTGCAAGAACCTTGTCGAAATCCGTGACCACTACACGGTCTGGAGCAGCACGAAGAAGGACTCCCTGGTCGAACTCGCCTCGGCCATCATCAACCCCTACTACGAAAGATGAAGCAGGATGCCCAGAGAACAAGTCCCGTATCCCGGCACGGGGCCTGGATGCGGCAACTGGATGAACCTCACCTCAGGTTTGCGGCCAATAGCGTGTACACATGCTACGAGATGCACAGGCGGATCGTTGACATGAGGAAGTGCCTCGTTACCCAAATCGACAAACCCGGATCGAGCCACAAGCAGAGCAAGCGTCACAAGAAGTAGATGATGATCAGATGATCGTTTATGCTAGTTAATCATGCATGTAATATATAGTTTACTTTATTGGTGTGTGGAAATGTCATGTGTGTAGTAGCCACCTATGTAATTATGCATGTAATAGTTTACTTTGGTGTGTGCAAATGCCATGGTTGTAGTAGCCACCTATGTAACTGGATGTTTAATTTGGTTATGCAAGCATGTCCTTATAAGTGTGTGTATATATATACATACATATATATATATATATATATATATATATATATATATATATATATATATATGGTCTTGTTCTGTATGCAATCCCATCGCACAACACACACGTCTTATTAGCAGCAACCGTCTGTGTTATTATCGGTCTTCACACACATTTCTGATTACACACCTGTTTGCCGCATATCACACACATCTTGTTAAGTTGAACCGTTTCTGTTCTCATGTCTCAACGCAAACAGTTCATCCGAGTGAACCGCATGCCTTATATCGCATACACCTTGATCTGGCTGACCGTTTCTTTTGTGTTGCCTAATCACAAACAGTTCATCTGAGTGAACCGTATGCTGTGTATCGCACACGCCTTCACCTGGCTGCCCGTTTCTTTTGTTCCTCCTCATCGCAAACAGTTAATTGAACTGAACCGTATGCCCTTCATTGCACACGCAACTAAAACCTGAACCATGTTTGATGCATCCGTCATCGCAAACGTTTTATACATTTCTGACGGTTTTCATATAGCACCGTTTGCGATTATTGCATCGCACACAGTTTCTCGAAGGGTCTCTAATCATAGTGTCGCGTTAGCAGCATCCTGCAGTAGTGATAGATTTTGTCAACAAGAAAGTTATTTGTCCCTAGGCAATCAATAACAAGTACCGGTAATCATTCTTGTAATTTTATATGAGGGAGAGGCATGAGCTAACATACTTTCTCTACTTGGATCATATGCACTTATGATTGGAACTCTAGCAAGCATCCGCAACTGCTAAAGATCATTAAGGTCATGAAACCCAACCATAGCATTAAGTATCAAGTCCTCTTTACTCCCATACGTCATACCCCACCTACTCGGGTTTAAGTTTCTGTCACTCTCGCAACCCACCGTAAGAGAACCATGAACATATTGCAACACCCTACAGCGAGGGCCCCTCACGTTTGCGCGAGACGGAGGGCACCGTAGGACATCACTATAAATAAAATATACAATCACACCAACCAAGATCATGATTAACCCACAAGACAAAACAGATCTACTCAAACATCATAGGATAACCATAGATCATTGGGAAATAATATATGGACTTGAGCACCATGTTTAAGTAGAGATTACAATGGAGAGAAGGGGTATTACACCGCTGCATAGAGGGGGAGAAAGTTGGTGTTGACGGTAGCAAGATTGTTGATGTAGATCGCCGTCCCGATCGTTGCCCCTGGCGGCACTCCGGCGCCACCGGGAGAGAGGGGGAGAGAGCCCCCCTCCTTCTTCTTCTTCCTTGGTCTCCCCCCTAGATGGGAGGAGAGTTCCCCCTCTGGTCCATGGCCTCCATGGCACCGGAGGGGACGGAGCCCCTCCGAGATTGGATCTCCCTCTCTCTTCTCTTCTGTTTCGCGTTCCCCAGGTCTGGCCGAAAACCGTTTCTTATATTCCCGGAGATCCCTAACTCCGATTGCGCTGAGATTTGAACAAGATTTTTTCCGGATATAAGCTTCCTTGTGCCCGAAGTAGAGCCCCAACCGACGTACGAGGTGGGCACAACCCACCACCGCGCGCCAGGGGCCTCTGGCGCGTTCTGGTGTATTGTGGGCTGTGTGGGCCTCCGTTTGTAGTGATTCCAACTCCCAAAAATCACAAATATTCAAAAATAATTCTCCATGAAATTTTATTGCATTTGGACTTTGTTTGATATGGATACTCTATGATACAAAAAACATGCAGAAAACAGGAACTGGCACTGGGCACTGGATCAATAGGTTAGTCCAAGAAATCATATAAAAAGATGCCAAAAGTATGTGAAAGTGGTATAATATTGGCATGAAACAATCAAAAATTATAGATACAACGGAGACGTATCAGCATCCCCAAGCTTAATTCATGCTCGTCCTCGAGCAGGTAAATGATAAAAAAGATAATATTTGATGTGGAATGCTAGCTAGCATAAACTTGATCATATGTCTAGTCATGGCATGAATATTAAGACATAAGTGACTCAAAGCAATAGTCTATAATTTGACATAAAGGCATCAATACTCAGGCATCCCAACAAACAATCATGTCTTTCAAAATAACAACGCTAAAAAAAGTTATCCCTACAAAATCATATAATCTTGTCATGCTCTGTCTTCTTAACACAAAGTATTTATCATGCACAACCCCGATGACAAGCCGAGCAATTGGTTCATACTTTTTAACGGGCTTCAGCCTTTTCAACTCTCATGCAATATATGAGTGCAAGCCATGGATATAGCACTGCGGGTGGAATAGAGTATGATGATAGGGGTAAATATAAAGAAGACAAAAAAGTAAGAAAGTCTCACATCGACGCGGCTAACCAACGGGCTATATATGGAGATGCCCATCAGTTGATATCAATGTGAGGAGTAGGATTGCCATGCAACGAATGCACCAAGAGCTATAAGTGTATGAAAGCTCAATATGAAAACTAAGTGGGTGTGCATTTAATCCTATAATGAAAAATTCCCACTAGTATATGAAAGTGACAACATAGGAGACTCTCCATATGAAAAACATGGTGCTACTTTGAAGCACAAGTGTGGTAAAGGATACTAACAATGCCCCTTCTCTCTTTGTTTATTTATTTTTTCTTTTTCTTTTTCTATTTTTTTCTTTTTTTCTTTTTCTTTTTTTCTTTTTTTCTTTTTATATTTTTTCTCTCTCATTATCCGGAGTCTCATCCCGACTTGTGGGGGAATCACAGTCTCTATCATCCTTTCCTCACTGGGGCACTGCTCTAAAAATGAATAATGATGATCATCACACTTCTATTTTCTTATAACTCAAAAGAAATAATAATTACGACTCGATACCTATGACAAAATATGACTCTATATGAATGCCTCTTTCAATGTACCAGGATGTGCAACGATCTAGCGTGACATGTATGAAAAATAATGAACGGTGGCTGACCCACAACTACTATGCCAGCTATATGATCATCCAAAGCAATATGACAATGAATGCTCAAGTCATCAAACGGAAGCGGTGGAAGTTGCATGGCAATATATCTCGGAATGGCCATGGAAAAGCCATAATAGGTAGGTATGGTGGCTGTTTTGAGGAAGATATAATAAGGCTTATGTGTGATAGAGCGTATCATATCACGGGGTTTGGATGCACCGGCAAAGTTTGCACCGACTCTCGATGTGAGAAAGGGAAATGCACGGTACCATAGAGGCTAGCAAATTGCGGGAAGGTAAGAGTGTGTATAATCCATGGACTCACATTAGTCATAAAGAACTCATATACTTATTGCAAAAGTTTATTAGCCCTCGAAGCAAAGTACTACTACGCATGCCCCTAGGGGGATAGATTGGTAGGAAAAGACCATCGCTCGTCCCCGACCGCCACTCATAAGGAGGACAATCAATAATAAATCATGCTCCAACATCATAGCATAGCGAGAGACTACACGTGCATGCTTCGGGAATCACAAACCTTAACACCAATATTCTTACTAACCACAACCGTTTACTAGTACCTCCCACATATTATCATCTCTATATCGCAAAACTATTGCAAGGAATCAAACATATCATATTCAGTGATCCATAAGTTTTATGTAGGATTTTATGACTAACCATGCAATTGACCAATTCCTTTTTGACTCTCTAAATAGATATAAGTGAAGCATGAGAGTTTAATTATTTCTAAAAAGACCATGCTCTAAAAAATATAAGTGAAGCAAAAGAGCATTCTACAAACAACGGTTTTCTATGTGAAGAGAAACAGGCAATCCAAACTTCAAATGATATAAGTGAAGCACATGAAGCATTCTATAAAGCCATACTCAAAAGATATAAGAGAAGTGCAATGAGCATTCTATAAATCAACCATGGACTATCTGATACCAGCATGGTGCATAAAAGAAAAGTGAAAAATAAAAGCAAAAGATGCTCCAAGATTTGCACATATCACGCGAACGAAAGAAAACCAAAAACATACCGATACTTGTTGAAGAAAGATGGGATGCCTTCCGGGGCATCCCCAAGCTTAAACGCTTGAGACTCCTTGAATATTTACTTGGGGTGCCTTGGGCATCCCCAAGCTTGAGCTCTTGCCTCTCCTCCTTCTCCTTATATCGAGACCTCCTCGATCTTTGATCACTTCATCCACACAAAACTCAACAGAAAGTTCGGTAAGATCCATTAGTATAATAAAGCAAATCACTACTCTAAGTACTGTTGCAAACCAATTCATATTTTGTTTTTGCATTGTAGCTACCGTAATATAACTTTTCCATGGCTTAATCCACTGATAGAAATCGATAGTTTCATCAAAACAAGCAAACAATGCATCAAAAAACAGAATCTGTCTTAAACAGGACAGTCTGTAGTAATCTGAACATTCACCATATCTCTGTTACTCCCAAAATTCTGAAAAAATTAGAAAAAATAAAAAATTTGTGTATAAAGACAGTGCAAAAAGTTTCAGAACCGTTTGACGTTCCAGTAAAAAATGTAAAATCGCGCACAACAGCCAAAGTTTCAGTTTTGCACCGCACAAACCAACAAGCAATCTAAACATCTTAAAGGAAAACCTTGGCACATTATTTTTATAATACAATGGAATTGTACAAGGGGATAATTATTTTTGTTGAAAAGTTTCTATAATTAAGATTCAAAAAGTTTCCGTGAGCATGAACAAAGTTCAAGGAGCTCCCCCACTTCAACAATGCTTGTCTCTCTTACTTCCACTTTCCTTTTTGAAAAGTTTTGCGTTCCCCTCTATATTTTTTTTGTTTTTAAACTTTATAAAAGCACTCAACAGAAATAAATGACTCTCTAAAACTTCCGGGTTGTCTCCCTGGTAGCGCTTTCTTTAAAGCCATTAAGCTAGGCATAAAGTGGTCAAGTAATGGATCCACCCGGATCCCAAGGTATATCAAAGCCAATTTGAATCAACAATGATTTAGCATTTAGTAGTGAGCACAAAGCAACATATATCATGCAATGGCGAAGTCTAACTCTCGTCCTATGCATCGGCATGTCATACAAGAACAATTCATGCACATCAAGTAAAGGCCAACGCATAGCATAAACAGTTTCTTGCAATTTTTTCGTGTTGGAAACATAAAGAGGCGGAGATACAGTTCCTCTCTCATAATAATTGCAAGTAGGAGCAGCAAGCACATGCATATTATATTCATCAAAATTATCATGTGAAATACCAAAATGCAACCCATCAACATAATCTTTAATAAGAGCAAACTTCTCCGATATAGTGTAGTTTGGAGAATTCAAAAAGATAATAAGTCTATCATGTGTGGGTGCAATAGCAACAATTTCATTCTTAATATAAGGAACTATAGCAAGTTCATCTCCATAAGTATAATTCATATTGTCATCTTGGCCACAAGCATAGCAAGCATCAAGTTCATCAAAAAGGGATATTTCAAATGAATCAACGGGATCACAAAAATTATCATAGCATTCATCCTTCGGTAAGAACGAAGAGAAATTAAATAATGTATGAGTTGAAGAGTTATTCTCATTGGAAGGTGGGCTTGGGTGATCAATCCGTTTTCCTCCTTTTTGTTCTTCGCTCTCCTCATCATCTTTTTCATCCAATGAGCTCACGGTTTCATCAATTCCTTCTTCATAGACTCCTGCAAAAAATCAGTCTCTTCTTGGACAGCGGAGACTTTCTCAAAAAATTCATCAATATCGGAATTGAATTTATAATTATCATAGCAATATTTAAGGATGGCAAAAAATTTCAGGTCTATAAACATCATCATCAAAAGCTTCATATTTTTCAAACAAAGATTCAATTTCATAAGCACCCTTAAAAGCAACAAATTCTTCTATTCGTTCCACATCATAATAATCATATATACCATTAGCATAAGAAGCCAAGGTTTCATTATCATTAAATTCACATGAAAAGGGAAGATGTGGAGCATTCATCCTAGAGCAACAAGTATAATCATATCTCAAGCATAAATCCCGAGCATACTAATACAACATATGAATTTGATCCCATAACAATTCCCCTTTATGAATCAAGCGATAATCCCTAAAGTATTCACGTTGATCCAACGTTACTCCCATTATATAGTTGAATGGGATTTTCTCAGGATTATCAAAGTAGTGCATAATATCTTTCACATAACGAGCATCGAGGGTTTTAGGAGGTTCCCCATCTCCATGAGTAGCAAGTACCACTAATTTTTTTGGTGTTTCGTGTTCCATATCCATAACTAAAGATAGAGAAAAACTTAGAACAGAAAATAAAATCTACTTAGTGATAAAGCAAGCCAGCACACACGATATTATTCACCCCACGCTATTGCTCCCCGGCAACTGAGGGAGTCCTGGACTAAGGGGTCCTCGGGCGTCCGGCCTGTTATCCGTGGGCCGGACTAATGGGCTGTGAAGACATGAAGACCGAAGACTCTACACGTGTCCGGATTGGACTCTACTTGGCGTGGAAGGCAAGCTTGGCAACCGACTATGAAGATTCCTTCTGATGTAACCGACCGCATGTAACCCTAGATCTCTCCGGTGTCTATATAAACCGGAGAGCGTAGTCCGGATAGGGGAGGCTCACTACCATATTCACATAGGCTAGACTTCTAGGGTTTAGCCATTACGATCTCGTGGTAGGTCAACTCTTGTAACACTCATATTCATCAAGATCAATCAAGCAGGAAGTAGGGTATTACCTCCATAGAGAGGGCCCGAACCTGGGTAAACATCGTGTCCCTCGTCTCCTGTTACCATCGATCCTAGACGCACAGTTTGGGACCCCCTACCCGAGATCCGCCGGTTTTGACACCGACATTGGTGCTTTCATTGAGAGTTCCACTCTGCCGTCGACAAAAGGTTCGATGGCCCCTTCAGTTGTCGATAATGACACCGTCCAAAGAGGAACCTTCCTCCCCGGACAGATTTTCGTGTTCGGCGACTTCATACTGTGGGCCAACTCGCTTGGCCATCTGGAGCAGGTCGATAGCTATGCCCCTGGCCATCAGGTTAGATTTTGAAGCTGGAACTACATCGCAGACATCCGTGGAGACTTGATCTTCAAGGGATTCGAGACCGTGGCAATCGCTCCCCCTCGCTCCGATGAACATGACTTAAAGCTGTCATCGGATCACATCCAGGAGATGGTTCCTGTCGCTGCAACGGCCTCAGAACCGAAGCAGATCGTGCCCTCCGAGGCCACGAAGTCCGCGGCATTGGAGCCGCACACGGACTCTACATCCTGCAATGTTTGCGTCAATGGAACTCCGGACTCATCTTCGGCTATATGTTCCGGACCAGGTACGCCTGCGGACACCGAGCTGGATCAGTTATCGATTTTCGAATTCAGCGCCACAGACATCTTCCAGCACTCACCTTTTCGTGATGTGCTAAACTCTTTAAAGAACTTGTCCCTGGAGGAAGACTCACAGCCGAACTATGTTCGGTTCGAGCTAGAGGCGGATGACGAGGAACTTTGCAGGAGGACCCCTTAGTCCAGGACTCCCTCAGTCCGGACGCCCGAGGACCCCTTAGTCCAGGACTCCCTTAGTCCGCCCGAGGACCCCTTAGTCCACCCGCCACCCAGTTCATAGCCACTGTCGATGACTTAACCGACGTACTTGACTATTGCTCCGAAGACATCGACGGCATGGACGACGATGCCGACAAGGAGCAAGGCCAAGACCCGCCATTTACTGGACGTTGGACGGCCACCTCTTCGTACGACGTGTACATGGTTGATACACCTAAAGGATCTGGCGACGACAAAGAAGAGCCAGATGCGAATAAAACCTCTGAGACGCAGTCCAAGCGCCGGCGGCCCAAACACCGCTCTAAGCCCCGTCGCTCAAAGGATGGAAACACTGGCACCGGGGAAAATAGTACTCCGGGCGAAGCCGAAAACAATGAAGACCCTGTCGGAGCTGCATCCGAACAGGAGGAACACGACAACGAGCAAGATAACCCTGATGAATAGGCCATAGAAGACGACTCGAAGGATGATAGTTACCGTCCACCCTCCGAGGAGGAGACAAGCCCCGGCAACAAAGACTTCATCGTGCCTGAGGATCCTCTGGAGCAGGACCGCTTTAAGCTTCAGCTCATAGCCACTGCAAGGAGCCTGAAAAAGAAGCAGCAGCAGCTTCAAGCTGAACAAGATCTGCTCGTCGACAGATGGACTGACATCCTGACAGCCGAAGAATACGGCCTCAAGCGCCCAGCCAAGAGCTACCCGAAACGCAGACTGCTACCTCAATTCGATGAGGAGGCACCAGAGCACACATCTCCCTCGCGTAATGCGGAACGACCACCACGTGGTCGAGACAGGGCGGTCGACCGGCCACCCCGCGATCGGGATAAAGCAGCAACTCAGGCTGAACAGCAGCCTGCCCCACCGCCCCGTAAAAATAGAGACAGAAGAGTTCGGTTTCACACGTACGACCTCCGGCAGACCCTAGACAGTAGAGCAGGACATACAAGATCGATCTACGGATCAGAAGGACGTGCCTCGAGGCACGACGACGGCTATCTATTCGGACGTGACAAAACCAACCACGCCTGGGCCGAATGCCGCAGACGGACTCCATCAGAGCTACGCCGTGATGCGGCCCACTATAGAGGCGCCGCACACCCTCTCTGCTCCACAGACGAGGTGCTAGATCATGAATTCCCTGAGGGGTTCAAGCCTGTCAACATTGAATCATACGACGACACAACCGATCCTGCAGTATGGATCGAGGATTTTATTCTCCATATCCATATGGCTCGAGGAGATGACCTCCACGCCATCAAATACCTCCCATTAAAGCTCAAAGGACCAGCTCGACACTGGTTGAATAGCCTGCCTGAGAATTCCATCGGCAACTGGGAGGACTTGGAAGAGGCTTTCCTTGATAACTTCCAAGGAACTTACGTCCGGCCACCAGATGCCGATGACTTAAGCCACATAGTTCAACAACCTGGAGAATCAGCCAGAAAATTCTGGACTAGGTTCCTAACCAAAAAGAACCAGATCGTTGACTGTCCGGATGCCGAGGCCCTAATAGCCTTCAAACACAGCATCCGTGACGAATGGCTAGCACGCCACCTTGGCCGAGAAAAGCCAAAGTCTATGGCAGCCCTTACGACACTCATGACCCGCTTTTGCGCGGGTGAGGATAGCTGGCTGGCTCGTAGCAAAAACACGGCCAGCGAGGCAGGCCCCACTAAGGCCAAGAACAGCACCGGCAAGCTCTGGCGCAATATAAACAAACGCCGAAGCAATGGCGACAACACCGATGACACCACAGTCAATGCTGGATTCAGTGGCTCCAAGACCGGCCAACGAAAGACGCCCTACAAAAGAAACAACGAAGGACCTTCTAGCCTGGACCGCATACTCGACCGTCCGTGCCAGATTCACGGCACCCCAGATAAGCAAGCCAATCATACCAACATGGACTGTTGGGTCTTCAAGCAGGCTGGCAAGTTAAATGCCGAAAACAAAGAAAAGGGATCACAAAGTGAGGACGAGGACGAAGAGCCCCGACAGCCGAACAATGGGGGGCAGAAGAAATTTCCCCCTCAAGTCAAAACGGTGAACATGATATACGCTATGCACATCCCCAGAAGGGAGCGTAAGCGAGCACTTAGGGACGTCTATGCGGTACGTGGTCGTCGTACCCGATCACCTTCGATCGTCGAGATCGCCCAACTAGTATCCCCCACGGCGGTTCAGCCGCACTAGTCCTCGACCCAATTATTGACGGGTTTCACCTAACATGAGTCCTGATGGACGGTGGTAGCAGCCTCAAGCTGCTCTATCAGGACACAGTGCGGAAGATGGGCATTAACCCCTCACGAATCAAACCAACAAAGACTACCTTTAAAGGTGTCATACCAGGTGTAGCGGCCCGTTGTACGGGCTCAATCACGCTGGAGGTGGTCTTCGGTTCTCCGGACAACTTCCGAAGTTGAGTTAATCTTCGATATCGTCCCCTTCCGCAGCGGCTACCATGCACTGCTCTGACGAACCCCGTTTGCTAGATTCAATGAAGTGCCTCACTATGCTTATCTTAAGCTCAAGATGCCCGGTCCACGCGGCGTCATAACAGTCAATGGCAATACGGAATGCTCCCTCTGAACAGAGGAGCACACCGCTGCCCTAGCAGCAGAGGTACAGAGTGGCCTTCTCAAGCAGCACCATAGTACGACTGTCAAACCCCTGGACATCACTAAGAGGTTCTAGACTACACTGCAATAGGATGGCACAGCTCGTCAAGAGCTCGATTAGCAATTCGGCCTCCGTCCCATTCCAGATGAGGTAGTGGCATTCGTACCACGCGTACACAATTACGCACTCAAAATTGCATGGACATCGACGGAGGCACAAGATAATCCGGTGTCTACAGTTCGGCTAGACCGATCCCGGACACACATACTTTCACTTCTTTTTCTTGTTTCAGGTTCCTTTTTCCACGGGCCTGATCGCAAGTCCTTTAGAAGGATTGGCATACAACGGAGGTAAGCAGCACAGCCCGGATATTTCTCGCACCATATGTACAAGATACGCCTTGACGTATCCATCCAGTTATAATAAAAACGGTTTGTGGCCCAGTTTCTGCGGTTTTCGCTTCTTACTTCATTTTATTTCAATCTGCTTATCGACTGCATCGGTACTCTTTTATACGTTTCATATTCGCCAGGGGCTACTTGTTGCCCCACAATACGGTAGCAAAGTCCAAACACTTCTTATAGATAAGTTCGGCACCCCGAATTTAGCATTATATGCATTGGCTCCGAATCATGTCTTTGGTCAATAGTTGGGTTGCCCGGCTCCTGTGCTTGCTACCCTACGTTCCGCTACATCGGCTAGGGTAGTAAAGCGAGAACTACTGCAATTGTGCCCTGGCCTTGACCGGACGAGCACCTCAGTAGAGAAAGCCAAAAACTGACTGTCACGATACGGCGAGAGCCGGTCAGCTGTTCGAGGGTTACAAAATCATTGGAGATTTTTTCCACGTTATGCGAAGGATCGGCACTTCCCGATCAGATGCTGACAGCACCCTGGCTTGGACCAGGGGCTACGCCCATGCTTTATTATAAAACTCCTATGGCTAAGTGAGGGCATTTAAGCCGTATAGTCTGATTGCCTTATTCATTGCGCTAAACAACTCCTTCAAGGACCATATACTTGGATCAAGATTGTTTAGATTCCATCCCGAACACCTCCGTACTTTCTACGCAAGGGCAGAAGCCGACGACTGGCCAACCCTCAGATTGCATACAACACGGCCGCACAGGAGGAAACAATTAAAGCACAACGAAATTACATTACAAAACAGGCTTTGTTTTCATAATACAAGGCAAAGGCAACACAAATGTTTTCATTCGAAAATAATGTCGTGCCCGCACTCAGCTGCCGCAAGTCGAGACCCTTCTATGACATCCGCAAAATATTGCTCGGGTGTGCGGTGCTCCTTGCCCTCCGGCAGCCCTCTAGCCACTTCAACGGCGTTCATCTTCGCCCACCACATCTTGCAACGGGCAAAGGCCATGCGGGCACCTTCAATACAGGCAGAGCGCTTGACGACGTCCAGCCGAGGAGAGGCGTTCACCATCCGCCTCACGAGTCCGAAGTAGCTGCCAGGCATAGCTTCCGCTGGCCATAGCCGGATTATCAAATCCTTCATGGCTAGTTCAGCCACCCTATGCAGCTCCACCAGCTGTTTCAGCTGATCGGTGAAGGACACGGGAGGTTCTGGCGCCGCATATTGCGACCAGAATAGCTTTTCCGTCGAACCCCCTCCTTCGGCTCGATAGAACTCCACGGCGTCTGATACACTGCGTGGTAAATCCGCAAAAGCCCCTGGGGAACTCCGAACCTGGGTTAGTAAAAGGTACTGCTTCGCCGCATACTTGCTTTGCATCTTAAAAGCCTTACTCGCCGTGATCTTCTTGGCCTCCTGGATCTCCTGGAGGGCGGCCTGGGCCTCTTTCCGTGCGGTCTCCGCGCTCTGACGAGCCTTGGTGAGTTCGGCCCCTTGAGCCGACGCATCATGCTCCAAGGTCTCACATTTTTTCACCGCCTCCTGGAGCTCCTGCTGGATTTCTTTGACCCAGGCCTTGAGCTTCTTACGAGCAGCCTGCTGCTGGACAGCCTTCTCCTCGGCCTCGCCCAGGGCCTTCCTCAGGGCCTCGACCTCGGTCGCGACTCCTGCACATATTACGACACTACAGTCAATATACAGCGCCTACGCTTTCTGAACACATAGCAAGTCGTTACTCACCTTGCTTCTCCTGGAGCCGAACCTTAACCTCGCCGAGCTCGTTCTCGGTCTGCTCCAGCCTCTGCCTCAATTTAGAGACTTTGGTAGCATGCGAGGTTGCGGCCAACAGCGACGCCTGCTTATGCATACATATTACATTAGTCTCCTGCAACAGAAGATTGATCCTCTGTCTGGTTCTCCTCGCAGAACACCGGACAGTGTCTCAGGGGCTACTGACTACATGGGGTTTTTCTCTTTCCATGTCACTTACCTCGAAACCTGTTAACAGGTTGCTGCAGGCTTCGTTCAGTCCAATCTTGGCGGACTGAACCTTCTCGATCACCGTGCCCATAAGAACACGGTGCTCGTCCATAACGGAGGCACCTCATACCGCCTCCATCAGGATGTCCGGCGCCCCCGGATGGACGGGGGCCACCGGCGGAAGCGGCGCACCCCCCTCCAAAGGGGGCGGTTCGGCCGACTCCGGAGCCATATGGGTCTCCGAAATCGTATTCGGCTGAGGGCCGAACTGGATATGGCCCTCTTCGCCAGTCTCCATGGGGATTGGCTCCCCCATGTGTCCGGCAGTGGAGGTCTCTCCTTGTGGCACCTCCCGGACAGCGTCCTGGGCTCCTTCCTTCGGAGCGGTCCTCCGGGACAACACTTTGGTGTCATCCCTGGCCCGGGGGGAGTAAGCAGGCGGTGGCGACATGCTCGCCATCTCCGACGGAGCCAACGAACCTCCAGATGAGGATCGCTGGATAAGGTCATGGGACGGACTGCAATGGTGTAGTTAACTATGTTAAAATAATAAAGAGAAAGGACTAGATGTGCGCATGAATGATCCATGTGACTTACGATGCGGCCGGGAACTTAGTGCGGGGGCATCGTTCCGGACTACTGTCAACGTCCCACGCGGTATTGACCGCGGGGGCGCTCTTCCCCTTTTTGGGCGCTTCCGCCTCCTGATGCACCGAGGCCGCCCTCTTCTTCTTCTTCTCCTCGGGGGGAGGGTTGTTTTCCTCCTCCTCCTCCTCTGCCTCGTCAATGTCCTCATGGACAGAGGAATGGGCTTCGTCGTCTTCGGACATCACGTCCGAGGTGCCCTTGCGACGGGGACCACTCTTGGCCCCCTTGGCCTTCTTCTCCGGCGCCTTATACGGCGCCGGCACCAGCATCTTCGCTAGATGCGGGATGACTAGTTCTTTAGGCAGCGGAGCCGGACACTAGATCCGCTTTGCCCTCTCCATCCAGTCCTGAAAGAGCAATAATAAAAGCTCACACATCATCCTCGAAACAATTAAGTTGTGGGTAAATCAAAAATAACATACCTCGCTAGCGGGGTGTTTACAGTCATGACCACGGTCTAAATCCGTGGCCGGTGGCTTCTCGTTGCCCTTAAAAAGCAACTTCCAGGCGCCTTCGTGTGTAGTCTCGAAGAGCCTTACCAAAGTCTGGTGGTTCTTCGAATTGAACTCCCACAAAGGGCGGCTTCGGCGCTGGCACGGAAGAATCCGGCGAACTAGCATCACCTGGATTACATCGACGAGCTTGACATTCTTGGTCACCATGCTTTGAACGCGCGTCTGCAGTGCTATCAGCTCGACAGGTGAACACCATTCCGGACTCTTCTCGACCCAGGAGGTGAGTCGCATGGGAGCGCCGGAGCAGAATTCGGGAGCTGCGGCCCAGGTGGTGCCGCGAGGTTCAGTGATATAGAACTATTGCTTCTGCCACTCCTTTACTGTGTCCACAATAGTGCCCTTGGGCCAGGAGACGTTGGACAACTTACTCACCATGGCTCCTCCGCACTCCGCGTGCTGGCCATCCACCACCTTCGGCTTCACGTTGAAGACTTTGAGCCACTGCCCGAAGTGGGGTTGAATGCGGAGGAAGGCCTCACACAAGACGATAAACGCCGAGATGTTGAGGAAGGAATTTCGGGGACAGATCATGGAAATCTATCCCGTAATAATACATCAACCCGCGGATGAAAGGGTGGAGTGGAAACCCTAGCCCGCGGAAGAAATGGGGGATGAATACTACCCTCTCGGTGGGCTTCGGAGTGGGGACGACTTGTCCCTCGGCCAGCAGACGGTGGGCGATCTCCTTCGCCAAATATCCGGCCGCCCGAAGCTCAGTAATGTTCTCCTCCTTGACAGAGGAGACCATCCACTTGCCCTGACCACCGGATCTGGACATGGTTGCTTGAGTGGAAAGGAGATGAGAACTTGGGCGCTGGAGCTCGAGATTGGAAAGGCAAAGACAGAGAGAGAGCGTGAGAAGAGGAAGAGGGAATCCTTATCCCCTTATAAAGGTAGCAAATATTAAACCCTCCTCACTCGCCTTAAGATTTGCCTATTCCCAAGGGCCGTGTAAACGGCATGGTCGGGTTACCCATGCACGCATTGATGAGAATCCCGCGATAAGGGGACACGATCTCTGCTTTACGTGGGGCGTCGAACATAAAAGCGGTATGGAAATATGACCGGTCGGACGTAATGTCGTGCTACAAAAAGTTGTCAGCGGATGGAACTCGTGTAAAAATATATATATTCTCTCTGCGGTTGTGTGTGCTATGTGTTACAGGTCCGGATACAGTCATCGCATCCGAAGACTATCGTGGAGTTCAGAAAAGGGGAACCCGCCTTGCAATGCCGAAGACAATCTGCGTGCCGGACTCCTCGTCATTGAAGCCAGGTTCAGGGGGTACTGACGGAGTCCTGGACTAAGGGGTCCTCGGGCGTCCGGCCTATTATCCGTGAGCCGGACTGATGGGCTGTGAAGACATGAAGACCGAAGACTGTACCCGTGTCCGGATTGGACTCTACTTCGCGTGGAAGGCAAGCTTGGCAACCGACTATGAAGATTCCCTCTGATGTAACCGACCCCATGTAACCCTAGATCTCTCCGGTGTCTATATAAACCGGAGAGCGTGGTCCGGATAGGGGAGGCTCATTACCATATTCACATAGGCTAGACTTCTAGGGTTTAGCCATTACGATCTCGTGGTAGATCAACTCTTGTAACACTCATATTCATCAAGATCAATCAAGCAGGAAGTAGGGTATTACCTCCATAGCGAAGGCCCGAACCTGGGTAAACATCGTGTCCCCCGTCTCCTGTTACCATCGATCCTAGACGCACAGTTCGGGACCCCCTACCCGAGATCCGCCGGTTTTGACACCAACAGCAACGACGCCAAAAAAAGGTCTGGATAACCCACAAGTATAGGGGATCAATTGTAGCCTCTTTCGATAAGTAAGAGTATCGAACCCAACGAGGAGCTAAAGGTAGAACAAATATTCCCTCAAGTTCTATCGACCACCGGTACAACTCTACGCACGCTTGACGTTTGTTTTACCGGAAACAAGTATGAAACTAGTTGGCAAGAATAAAACTACGAGTACTTTGCGAGAATAAAACTACAAATAAATTGCAAGGTAGTAAAAGTAGATAGCTTTTGTCAACAAGAAAGTTATTTGTCCCTAGGCAATCGATAACAAGTACCGGTAATCATTCTTGTAATTTTATATGAGGGAGAGGCATGAGCTAACATACTTTCTCTACTTGGATCATATGCACTTATGATTGGAACTCTAGCAAGCATCCGCAAGTACTAAAGATCATTAAGGTCGTGAAACCCAACCATAGTATTAAGTATCAAGTCCTCTTTACTCCCATACGTCATACCCCACCTACTCGGGTTTAAGTTTCTGTCACTCTCGCAACCCACCGTAAGCGAACCATGAACATATTGCAACACCCTACAGCGAGGGCCCCTCACGTTTGCGCGAGACGGAGGGCACCGTAGGACATCACTATAAATAAAATATACAATCACACCAACCAAGATCATGATTAACCCACAAGACAAAACAGATCTACTCAAACATCATAGGATAACCATAGATCATTGGGAAATAATATATGGACTTGAGCACCATGTTTAAGTAGAGATTACAATGGAGAGAAGGGGTATTACACCGCTGCATAGAGGGGGAGAAAGTTGGTGTTGATGGTAGCAAGATTGTTGATGTAGATCGCCGTCCCGATCGTTGCCCCCGGCGGCACTCCGACGCCACCGTGAGAGAGGGGGAGAGAGCCCCCTCCTTCTTCTTCTTCCTTGGTCTCCCCCTAGATGGGAGGAGAGTTCCCCCTCTGGTCCATGGCCTCCATGGCACCGGATGGGCGGGATCCCCTCCGAGATTGGATCTCCCTCTCCGTTCTCTTCTGTTTCGCGTTCCCCAGATCTGGCCGAAAACCGTTTCTTATATTCCCGGAGATCCCTAACTCTGATTGCGCTGAGATTTGAACAAGATTTTTTCCGGGTATAAGCTTCCTTGTGCTCGAAGTAGAGCCCCAACCGACGTACGAGGTGGGCACAACCCACCACCGCGCGCCAGGGGCCTCTGGCGCGTCCTGGTGTATTGTGGGCTGTGTGGGCCTCCGTTTGTAGTGATTCCAACTCCCAAAAATCACAAATATTCCAAAATAATTCTCTGTGAAATTTTATTACATTTGGACTTTGTTTGATATGGATACTCTATGATACAAAAAACATGAAGAAAACAGGAACTGGCACTGGGCACTGGATCAATAGGTTAGTCCAAGAAATCATATAAAAAGTTGCCAAAAGTATGTGAAAGTGGTATAATATTGGCATGAAACAATCAAAAATTATAGATACGACGGAGACGTATCAGCATCCCCAAGCTTAATTCCTGCTCGTCCTCGAGCAGGTAAATGATAAAAAAGATAATATTTGATGTGGAATGCTACCTAGCATAAACTTGATCATATGTCTAGTCATGGCATGAATATTAAGACATAAGTGACTCAAAGCAATAGTCTATAATTTGACGTAAAGGCATCAATACTCAGGCATCCCAACAAACAATCATGTCTTTCAAAATATCAACGCTAAAAAAAGTTATCCCTACATAATCATATAATCTTGTCATGCTCTGTCTTCTTAACACAAAGTATTTATCATGCACAACCCCGATGACAAGCCGATCAATTGGTTCATACTTTTTAACGGGCTTCAGCCTTTTCAACTCTCATGCAATATATGAGCGCAAGCCATGGATATAGCACTACGGGTGGAATGGAGTATGATGATAGGGGTAAATATAAATAAGACAAAAAAGTAAGAAAGTCTCACATCGACGCGGCTAACCAACGGGCTATATATGGAGATGCCCATCAATTGATATCAACGTGAGGAGTAGGATTGCCATGCAACGAATGCACCAAGAGCTATAAGTGTATGAAAGCTCAATATGAAAACTAAGTGGGTGTGCATCTAATCCTATAATGAAAAATTCCCACTAGTATATGAAAGTGACAACATAGGAGACTCTCCATATGAAAAACATGGTGCTACTTTGAAGCACAAGTGTGGAAAAGGATACTAACAATGCCCCCTCTCTCTTTGTTTATTTATTTATTTTCTTTTTCTTTTTTTCTTTTTCTTTTTTTCTTTTTCTTTTTTTCTTTTTATATTTTTCTCTCTCATTATCCGGAGTCTCATCCCGACTTGTGGGGGAATCATAGTCTCTATCATCCTTTCCTCACTGGGGCACTGCTCTAAAAATGAATAATGATGATCGTCACACTTCTATTTTCTTATAACTCAAAAGAAATAATAATTACGACTCGATACCTATGACAAAATATGACTCTATATGAATGCCTCTGGCAATGTACCAGGATGAGCAATGATCTAGCGTGACATGTATGAAAAATAATGAACAGTGGCTGAGCCACAACTACTATGCCAGCTATATGATCATCCAATGCAATATGACAATGAATGCTCAGGTCATCAAACGGAAGCGGTGGAAGTTGCATGGCAATATATCTCGGAATGGCCATGGAAAAGCCATAATAGGTAGGTATGGTGGCTGTTTTGAGGAAGATATAATAAGGCTTATGTGTGATAGAGGGTATCATATCACGGGGTTTGGATGCACCGGCAAAGTTTGCACCGACTCTCGATGTGAGAAAGGGAAATGCACGGTACCATAGAGGCTAGCAAATTGCGGAAAGGTAAGAGTGTGTATAATCCATGGACTCACATTAGTAATAAAGAACTCATATACTTATTGCAAAAGTTTATTAGCCCTCGAAGCAAAGTACTACTACGCATGCCCCTAGGGGGGTAGATTGGTAGGAAAACACCATCGCTCGTCCCCAACCGCCAATCATAAGGAGGACAATCAATAATTAAATCATGCTCCAACATCATAGCATAACGAGCGAGAGACTACACGTGCATGCTTCGGGAATCACAAACCTTAACACCAATATTCTTACTAACCACAACCATTTACTAGTACCTCCCACATATTATCATCTCTATATCGCAAAACTATTGCAAGGAATCAAACATATCATATTCAGTGATCCATAAGTTTTATGTAGGATTTTATGACTAACCATGCAATTGACCAATTCCTTTTTGACTCTCTAAATAGATATAAGTGAAGCATGAGAGTTTAATTCTTTCTAAAAAAGACCATGCTCTAACAAATATAAGTGAAGCAAAAGAGCATTCCACAAACAACGGTTTCTATGTGAAAAGAAACAGGCAATCCAAACTTCAAATGATATAAGTGAAGCACATGAAGCATTCTATAAAGCCATACTCAAAAGATATAAGTGAAGTGCAATGAGCATTCTATAAATCAACCATGGACTATCTCATACCAGCATGGTGCATAAAAGAAAAGTGAAAAATAAAAGCAAAAGACGCTCCAAGATTTGCACATATCACACGAACGAAAGAAAACCAAAAACATAACGATACTTGTTGAAGAAAGATGGGATGCCTTCCGGGGCATCCCCAAGCTTAAACGCTTGAGACTCCTTGAATATTTACTTGGGGTGCCTTGGGCATCCTCAAGCTTGAGCTCTTGCCTCTCCTCCTTCTCCTTATATCGAGACCTCCTCGATCTTTGATCACTTCATCCACACAAAACTCAACAGAAAGTTCGGTAAGATCCATTAGTATAATAAAGCAAATCACTACTCTAAGTACTGTTCCATGGCTTAATCCACTGATAGAAATCGATAGTTTCATCAAAACAAGCAAACAATGCATCAAAAACATAATCTGTCTTAAACAGGATAGTGTGTAGTAATCTGAACATTCACCATACCTCTGGTACTCCCAAAATTCTGAAAAAATTAGGAAAAATAAAAAATTTGTATATAAAGACAGTGCAAAAAGTTTCAGAACCGTTTGACGTTCCAGTAAAAAATTTAAAATCGTGCACTACAGCCAAAGATTCAGTTTTGCACCGCAGAAACCAACAAGCAATCTAAACATCTTAAAGGAAAACCTTGGCACATTATTTTTATAATACAATGGAATTGTACAAGGGGATAATTATTTTTGTTGAAAATTTTCTATAATTAAGATTCACAAAGTTTCCGTGAGCATGAACAAAGTTCAAGGAGCTCCCCCACTTCAACAATGCTTGTCTCTCTTACTTACACTTTCCTTTTTGAAAATTTTTGGGTTCCCCTCTATATTTTTTTGTTTTTAAACTTTATAAAAGCACTCAACATAAATAAATGACTCTCTAAAACTTCCGGGTTGTCTCCCTGGTAGCGCTTTCTTTAAAGCCATTAAGCTAGGCATAAAGTGCTCAAGTAATGGATCCACCCGGATCCCAAGGTATATCAAAGCCAATTTGAATCAACAATGATTTAGCATGTAGTAGTGAGCACAAAGCAACATATATCATGCAATGGCGAAGTCTAACTCTCTTCCTATGCATCGGCATGTCATGCGAGAACAATTCATGCACATCAAGTAAAGGCCAATGCATAGCATAAACAGTTTCTTGCAATTTTTTCGTGTTGGAAACATAAAGAGGCAGAGATACAGTTCATCTCTCATAATAATTGCAAGTAGGAGCAGCAAGCACATGCATATTATATTCATCAAAATTATCACGTGCAATAGAAAAATGCAACCCATCAACATAATCTTTAATAAGAGCAAACTTCTCCGATATAGTGTAGTTTGGAGAATTCAAAAAGATAATAAGTCTATCATGTGTGGGTGCAATAGCAACAATTTCATTCTTAATATAAGGAACTATAGCAAGTTCATCTCCATAAGTATAATTCATATTGTCATCTTGGCCACAAGCATAGCAAGCATCAAGTTCATCAAAAAGGGATATTTCAAATGAATCAACGGGATCACAAAAATTATCATAGCATTCATCCTTCGGTAAGAACGAAGAGAAATTAAATAATGTATGAGTTGAAGAGTTATTCTCATTGGAAGGTGGGCTTGGGTGATCAATCCGTTTTCCTCCTTTTTGTTCTTCGCTCTCCTCATCATCTTTTTCATCCAATGAGCTCACGGTTTCATCAATTCCTTCTTCATAGACTCCTGCAAAAAATCAGTCTCTTCTTGGACAGCGGAGACTTTCTCAAAAAATTCATCAATATCGGAATTGAATTTATAATTATCATAGCAATATTTAAGGATGGCAAAAAATTTCAGGTCTATAAACATCATCATCAAAAGCTTCATATTTTTCAAACAAAGATTCAATTTCATAAGCACCCTTAAAAGCAACAAATTCTTCTATTCGTTCCACATCATAATAATCATATATACCATTAGCATAAGAAGCCAAGGTTTCATTATCATTAAATTCACATGAAAAGGGAAGATGTGGAGCATTCATCCTAGAGCAACAAGTATAATCATATCTCAAGCATAAATCCCGAGCATACTAATACAACATATGAATTTGATCCCATAACAATTCCCCTTTATGAATCAAGCGATAATCCCTAAAGTATTCATGTTGATCCAACGTTACTCCCATTATATAGTTGAATGGGATTTTCTCAGGATTATCAAAGTAGTGCATAATATCTTTCACATAACAAGCATCGAGGGTTTTAGGAGGTTCCCCATCTCCATGAGTAGCAAGTACCACTAATTTTTTTGGTGTTTCGTGTTCCATATCCATAACTAAAGATAGAGAACAACTTAGAACAGAAAATAAAAACTATTTAGTGATAAAGCAAACCAGCACACACGAGAATATTCACCCCACGCTATTGCTCCCCGGCAACTGAGGGAGTCTTGGACTAAGGGGTCCTCGGGCGTCCGGCCTATTATCCATGAGCTGGACTGATGGCTGTGAAGACATGAAGACCGAAGACTGTACCCGTGTCCGGATTGGACTCTACTTGGCGTGGAAGGCAAGCTTGGCAACCGACTATGAAGATTCCCTCTGATGTAACCAACCCCATGTAACCCTAGATCTCTCCGGTGTCTATATAAACCGGAGAGCGTAGTCCGGATAGGGGAGGCTCATTACCATATTCACATAGGCTAGACTTTTAGGGTTTAGCCATTACGATCTCGTGGTAGGTCAACTCTTGTAACACTCATATTCATCAAGATCAATCAAGCAGGAAGTAGGGTATTACCTCCATAGAGAGGGCCCGAACCTGGGTAAACATCGTGTCCCCCGTCTCCTGTTACCATCGATCCTAGACGCACAGTTCGGGACCCCCTACCCGAGATTCGCCGGTTTTGTCACCGATATTGGTGCTTTCATTGAGAATTCCACTGTGCCATCGACAAAAGGTTCGATGGCCCCTTCAGTCGTCGATAATGACGCCGTCCAAATAGGAACCTTCCTCCCCGGACAGATTTTTGTGTTCGGCGACTTCATACTGCGGGCCAACTCGCTTGGCCATCTGGAGCAGGTCGATAGCTATGCCCTTGGCCATCAGGTCAGATTTGGAAGCTTGAACTACGTCGCGGACATCCGTGGAGACTTTTCTTCAAGGGATTCAAGACCGTGGCAATCGCTCCCCCTCGCTCCGATGAACATGCCTTAAAGCTGTCATCGGATCACATCCAGGAGATGGTTCCTGCCGCTGCAACGGCCTCAAAACCGAAGCAGATCGTGCCCTCCGAGGCCACGAAGTCCGCGGCGTTGGAGCCGCACACGGACTCTACATCCTGCAATGTTTGCGTCAATGGAACTCTGGACTCGTCTCCGGCTATACGTTCCGGACCAGGTACGCCTGCGGACACCGAGCTGGATTGGTTATCGATTTTCGAATTCAGCGCCGCAGACATCTTCCAGCACTCACTTTTTGGTGATGTGCTAAACTCCTTAAAGAACTTGTCCCTGGAGGAAGACTCACAGCTGAACTATGTTCGGTTCGAGCTAGAGGCGGATGACAAGGAACTTTGTAGGAGGACCCCTTAGTCCAGGACTCCCTCAGTCCGGACGCCCGAGGACCCCTTAGTCCAGGACTCCCTCAGTCCGCCCGAGGACCCCTTAGTCCACCCGCCACCCACTTCATAGCCACTGTCGATGACTTCACCGATGTACTTGACTAATGCTCCGAAGACATCGATGGCATGCACGACGATGCCGACAAGGAGCAAGGCCAAGACCCGCCATTTACTGGACGTTGGACGGCCACCTCTTCATACGACGTGTACACGGTTGATACACCTAAAGGATCTGGCAACGACAAAGAAGAGCCAGATGCGAATAAAACCTCTGAGACGCAGTCCAAGGGCCGGCGGCCCAAACGCCGCTCTAAGCCCCGTCGCTCAAAGGATGGAAACACTGGCACCGGGGAAAATAGTACTCCGGGCGACGCCGAAACAATGAAGACCCTGTCAGAGCTACATCCGAACAGGAGGAACACGACAACGGGCAAGATAACCCGGATGAATAGGCCATAGAAGATGACTTGGAGGACGATAGTTACCGTCCACCCTCCGAGGAGGAGACAAGCCGCGGCAACGAAGACTTCATCGTGCCTGAGGATCCTCTGGAGCAGGAGCGCTTTAAGCTTCAGCTCATAGCCACTGCAAGGAGCCTGAAAAAGAAACAGCAGCAGCGTCAAGCTGAACAAAATCTGCTCGTCGACAGCTGGACTGACATCCTGACAGCCGAAGAATACGGCCTCAAGCGCCCAGCCAAGAGCTACCCGAAACGCAGACTGCTACCTCAATTCGATGAGGAGGCACCAGAGCACACATCTCCCTCGCGTAATGCGGAACGACCACCACGTGGTCGAGACAGGGCGGCCGACCGGCCACCCCGCGATCGGGATAAAGCGGCAACTCAGGCGGAACAGCAGCTTGCCCCACCGCCCCGTAAGAATAGAGACAGAAGAGTTCGGTTTCACACGTACGACCTCCGGCAGACCCTAGACAGTAGAGCAGGACATACAAGATCGATCTACGGATCGCGAGGACGTGCCTCGAGGCACGACAACGACTACCTATTCGGACATGACAAAACCAACCACGCCTGGGCCGAATGCCGCAGACGGACTCCATCAGAGCTACGCCGCGATGCGGCCCACTATAGAGGCGCCGCACACCCTCTCTGATTCACAGATGAGGTGCTAGATCACGAATTCCGTGAGGGGTTCAAGCCTGTGAACATTGAATCATACGACGGCACAACCGATCCTGCAGTATGGGTCGAGTATTTTATTCTCCATATCCATATGGCTCGAGGAGATGACCTCCACGCCATCAAATACCTCCCATTAAAGCTCAAAGGAGCAGCTCGACACTGGTTGAATAGCCTGCCTGAGAATTCCATCGGCAACTGGGAGGACTTGGAAGAGGCTTTCCTTGATAACTTCCAAGGAACTTACGTCCGGCCACCAGATGCCGATGACTTAAGCCACATAGTTCAACAACCTGGAGAATCAGCCAGAAAATTCTGGACTAGGTTCCTAACCAAAAAGAACTAGATCGTTGACTGTCTGGATGCCGAGGCCCTAGCAGCCTTCAAACACAGCATCCGTGACGAATGGCTAGCACGCCACCTTAGCCGAGAAAAGCCAAAGTCTATGGCAGCCCTTACGACACTCATGACCCGCTTTTGCGCGGGTGAGGACAGCTGGCTGGCTCGTAGCAAAAACACGGCCAGCGAGGCAGGCCCCACTGAGGCCAAGAACAGCACCGGCAAGCTCTGGCGGAATAGAAACAAACGCCGAAGCAATGGCGACAACACCGATGACACCACAGTCAACACCGGATTCAGTGGCTCCAAGACCGGC
Source organism: Triticum aestivum (assembly GCF_018294505.1). NCBI lineage: Eukaryota > Viridiplantae > Streptophyta > Magnoliopsida > Poales > Poaceae > Triticum > Triticum aestivum. The sequence continues at coordinate 597,700,905 of NC_057799.1, forward strand.
CAACGAAAGACGCCCTACAAAAGAAACAACGAAGGACCTTCCAGCCTGGACCGCATACTCGACTGTCCGTGCCAGATTCACGGCACCCCAGATAAGCAAGCCAATCATACCAATAGGGACTGTTGGGTCTTCAAGCAGGCTGGCAAGTTAAATGCCGAAAACGAAGAAAAGGGATCACAAAGTGAGGACGAGGACGAAGAGCCCCGACAGCCGAACAATGGGGGGCAGAAGAAATTTCCCCTCAAGTCAAAACGGTGAACATGATATACACTATGCACATCCCAGAAGGGAGCGTAAGCGAGCACTTAGGGACGTCTACGCGGTAGAGCCAGTCGCCCCAAAATTCAATCCGTGGTCGTCGTACCCGATCACCTTCGATCGTCGAGATCGCCCTACTAGTATCCCCCACGGCGGTTCAGCCGCACTAGTCCTCGACCCAATTATTGACGGGTTTCACCTAACACGATTCCTGATGGACGGTGGTAGTAGCCTCAACCTGCTCTATCAGGACACAGTGCGGAAGATGGGCATTAACCCCTCACGAATCAAACCAACAAAGACTACCTTTATAGGTGTCATACCAGGTGTAGAGGCCCGCTGTACGGGCTCAATCACGCTGGAGGTGGTCTTCGGTTCTCCGGAAAACTTCCGAAGTGAAGAGTTAATCTTTGATATCGTCCCCTTCCGCAGCGGCTACCACGCACTGCTCGGACGATCCCCGTTTGCTAGATTCAACGCAGTGCCTCACTATGCTTATCTCAAGCTCAAGATGCCCGGTCCACGCGGCGTCATAACAGTCAATGGCACTACGGAACGCTCCCTCCGAACAGAGGAGCACACCGCCGCCCTAGCAGCAGAGGTACAGAGTGGCCTTCTCAAGTAGCACCATAGTACGACTGTCAAACCCCTGGACATCACTAAGAGGTTCTAGACTACACTGCAATAGGATGGCACAGCTCGTCAAGAGCTCGATTAGCAATTCGGCCTCCGTCCCATTCCAGATGAGGTAGTGGCATTCGTACCACGCGTACACAATTACGCACTCAAAATTGCATGGACATCGACGGAGGCACAAGATAATCCGGTGTCTACAGTTCGGCTAGACCGATCCCGGACACACATACTTTCACTTCTTTTTCTTGTTTCAGGTTCCTTTTTCCACGGGCCTGATCGCAAGTCCTTTAGAAGGATTGGCATACAACGGAGGCAAGCAGCACAGCCCGGATATTTCTCTCACCATATGTACAAGATACGCCTTGACGTATCCATCCAGTTATAATAAAAACGGTTTGTGGCCCAGTTTCTGCGGTTTTCGCTTCTTACTTCATTTTATTTCAATCTGCTTATCGGCTGCATCGGTACTCTTTTATACATTTCATATTCACCAGGGGCTACTTGTCGCCCCACAATACGGCAGCAAAGTCCAAACACTTCTTATAAATAAGTTCGGCACCCCAAATTTAGCATTATATGCATTGGCTCCGAATCATGTCTTTGGTCAATAGTTGGGTTGCCCGGCTCCTGTGCTTGCTACCCTACGTTCCGCTACATCGGCTAGGGTAGTAAAGGGACAACTACTGCGATTGTGCCCTGGCCTTGACCGGACGAGCACCTCAGTAGAGAAAGCCGAAAACTGACTATCATGATACGGCGAGAGCCGGTCAGCTGTTCGAGGGTTACAAAATCGTTGGAGATTTTTTTCGCGTTATGCGAAGGATCGGCACTTCCCGATCAGATGCTGACAGCACCCTGGCTCGGAACAGGGGCTACGCCCATGATTTATTATAAAACTCCTATGGCTAAGTGAGGGTGTTTAAGCCGTATAGTCTGACTGCCTTATTCGTTGCGCTAAACAACTCCTCCAAGGACCATATAATTGGATCAAGATTGTTTAGATTCCATCCCGAACACCTACGTACTACCTACGGGAGGGCAGAAGCCAACGACTAGCCAACCCTCAGATTGCATACAACACGGCCGCACAGGAGGAAACAATTAAAGCACAATGAAATTACATTACAAAACAGGCCTTGTTTTCATAATACAAGGCAAAGTAACCACAAATGTTTTCATTCAAAAATAATGTCCTGCCCGCACTCAGCTGCTGCAAGTCGAGACCCTTCTATGACATCCACAAAATATTGCTCGGGTGTGCGGTGCTCCTTGCCCTCCGGCGGCCCTCTGGCCACTTCAACGGCGTTTATCTTCGCCCACCACATCTTGCAACGGGCAAAGGCCCTGCGGGCACCTTAAATACAGGCAGAGCGCTTGACGACGTCCAGCCGAGGACAGGCGTTCACCATCCGCCTCACGAGTCCGAAGTAGCTGCCAGGCATAGCTTCCGCTGGCCATAGCCGGATTATTAAATCCTTCATGGCTAGTTCGCCCACCCTATGCAGCTCCACCAGCTGTTTCAGCCGATCGGTGAAGGACACGGGAGGTTCTGGTGCCGCATATTGCGACCAGAATAGCTTTTCTGTCAAACCCCCTCCTTCGGCTCGATAGAACTCCACGGCGTCTGATACACTGCGTGGTAAATCCACAAAAGCCCCTGGGGAACTCCGAACCTGGGTTAGTAAAAGGTACTGCTTCGCCGCATACTTGCTTTGCATCTTAAAAGCCTTATACGCCGTGATCTTCTTGGCCTCCTGGATCTCCTGGAGGGCGGCCTGGGCCTCTTTCCGTGCGGTCTCCGCGCTCTGAAGAGCCTTGGTGAGTTCGCCCCCTTGAGCCGACGCATCATGCTTCAAGGTCTCACATTTTTTCACCGCCTCCTCGAGCTCCTACTGGATTTCTTCGACCCGGGCCTTGAGCTTCTTACGGGCAGCCTGCTGCTGGACAGCCTTCTCCTCGGCCTCGCCCAGGGCCTTCCTCAGGGCCTCGACCTCGGTCGCGGCTCCTGCACATATTACGACACTACAGTCAATATACAGCGTCTACGCTTTCCGAACACACATCAAGTCGTTACTCACCTTGCTTCTCCTGGAGCCGAACCTTAACCTCACCGAGCTCATTCTCGGTCTACTCCAGCCTCTGCCTCAATTTGCAGACTTCGGCAGCACGCGAGGTTGCGGCCAACAGCGACGCCTGCTTATGCATACATATTACGTTAGTCTCCTGCAACAGAAGATTGATCCTCTGTCCGGTTCTCCTCGCCGAACACCGGACAGTGTCTCAGGGGCTACTGCCTACATGGGGTTTTTCCCTTTCCATGTCACTTACCTCGAAACCTATTAACAGGTTGCTGCAGGCTTCGTTCAGTCCACTCTTGGCGGACTGGACCTTCTCGATCACCGCGCCCATAAGAACACGGTGCTCGTCCATAACGGAGGCACCTCATAGCGCCTCCATCAGGATGTCCGGCGCCCCCGGATGGACGGGGGCCACCGGCGAAAGCGGTGCACCCCCCTCCAAAGGGGGCAGTTCGCCCGACTCCAGAGCCATATGGGTCTACGGAATCGTATTCGGCTGAGGGCCGAACTGGATACGGCCCTCTTCGCTAGTCTCCATGGGGATTGGCTCCCCCATGTGTCCGGCAGTGGAGGTCTCCCCTTGTGGCGCCTCCCGGACAGCGTCCTGGGCTCCTCCCTTCGGAGCGGTCCTCCGATACAACACTTTGGTGTCATCCCTGGCCCCGGGGGAGTAAGCAGGCGGTGGCGACATGCTCGCCATCTCCGACGGAGCCAACAAACCTCCAGATGAGGATCGCTGGATAAGGTCACGGGCCGGACTGCAATGGTGTAGTTAACTATGTTAAAATAATAAAGAGAAAGGGCTGGATGTGCGCATGAATGAGCCAGGTCACTTACGATGCGGCCGGGGGCTTAGTGTAGGGGCGTCGTTCCGGACTACTGTCAACGTCCCACGCGGTATTGACCGCGTGGGCGCCCTCCCCCTTTTTGGGCACTTCCGCCTCCTGATGCGCCGAGGCCGCCCTCTTCTTCTTCTTCTCCTCGGGGGGAGGGTTGTTTTCCTCCTCCTCCTCCTCTTCCTCGTCGTTGTCCTCATGGACAGAGGAATGGGCTTCGTCGTCTTCGGACGTCACGTCCGAGGTGCCCTTGCGACAGGGACCACTCTTGGCCCCCTTGGCGTTCTTCTCCGGCGCTTTATACGGCACCGGCACCAGCATCTTCGCTAGACGCGGGATGACTGGGTCTTCAGGCAGCGGAGCCGGACACTAGATCTACATCGCCCTCTCCATCCAGTCCTGAAAGATCAATAATAAAATCTCACACATCAACCTCGAAGCAATTAAGTTGTGGGTACATAAAAAATAACATACCTCGCTGGCGGGGTGTTTACAGTAGTGACCACGGTCTGAATCCGTGGCCGGTGGCTTCTCGTTGCCCTTAAAAAGCAACTTCCACGCGCCTTCGTGTGTAGTCTCGAAGAGCCTTACCAAAGTCTGGTGCTTCTTCGAATTGAACTCCCACAGAGGGCGGCTTCGGCGCTGGCACGGAAGAATCCGGCGAACTAGCATCACCTGGATTACATCGACGAGGTTAACATTCTTGGTCACCATGCTTTGAACGCGCGTCTGCAGCGCTATCAGCTCATCAGGTGAACACCAGTCCGGACTCTTCTCGACCCAGGAGGTGAGTCGCATGGGAGCACCGGAGCGGAATTCGGCAGCTGCGGCCTAGGTGGTGCCGCGAGGTTCAGTGATATAGAACCATTGCTTCTGCCACTCCTTGCTGTGTCCACAAAAGTGCCCTTGGGCCAGGAGACGTTGGACAGCTTACTCACCATGGCTCCTCCGCACTCCGCGTGCTGGCCATCCACCACCTTCGGCTTCACGTTGAAGACTTTGAGCCACAGCCCGAAGTGGGGTTGGATGCGGAGGAAGGCCTCACACAAGACGATAAACGCCGAGATGTTGAGGAAGGAATTCGGGGACAGATCATGGAAATCTATCCCGTAATAATACATCAGCCCGCGGACGAAAGGGCGGAGTGGAAACCCTAGCCCGCGGAAGAAATGGGGGATGAATACTACCCTCTCGGTGGGCTTCGGCGTGGGGACGACTTGTCCCTCGGCCAGCAGACGGTGGGCGACCTCCTTCGCCAAATGTCCGGCCACCCGAAGCTCAGTAATGTCCTCCTCCTTGACGGAGGAGACCATCCACTTGCCCTGACCACCAGATCTGGACATGGTTGCTTGAGTGGAAAGGAGATGAGGACTTGGGCGCTGGAGCTCGAGATTGGAAAGGCAGAGACAGAGAGAGAGCGTGAGAAGAGGAAGAGGGAATCCTTATCCCCTAATAAAGGCAGCAAATATTAAACCCTCCTCACTCGCCTTAAGATTTGCCTATTTCCAAGGGCCGTTTAAACGGCACAGTCGGGTTACCCATGCCCGCATTGATGAGAATCCCACGATAAGGGACACGATGGGGACGTGGGGCGTCGAACATAAAAGCGGTCTAGAAATATGACCGGTCGGACGTAATGTTGTGCTGCAAAAAGTTGTCAGCGGATGGAACTCGTGTAATAATATATATATTCTCTCTACGGTTGTGTGTGCTATGCATTACAGGTCCGGATACAGTCATCGCATCCGAAGTCTATCGTGGAGTTCGGAAAAGGGGAACCCGCCTTGCAATGCCGAAGACAATCTACGCGCCGGACTCCTCGTCATTGAAGCCAGGTTCAGGGGCTACTGACGGAGTCCTGGACTAAGGGGTCCTCGGGCGTCCGGCCTATTATCCGTGAGCCGGACTGATGGCTGTGAAGACATGAAGACCGAAGACTGTACCCGTGTCCGGATTGGACTCTACTTGGCGTGGAAGGCAAGCTTGGCAACCGACTATGAAGATTCCCTCTGATGTAACCGACCCCATGTAACCCTAGATCTCTCCGGTGTCTATATAAAACGGAGAGCGTAGTCCGGATAGGGGAGGCTCATTACCATATTCACATAGGCTAGACTTCTAGGGTTTAGCCATTACGATCTCGTGGTAGATCAACTCTTGTAACACTCAGATTCATCAAGATCAATCAAGCAGGAAGTAGGGGTATTACCTCCATAGAGAAGGCCCGAACCTGGGTAAACATCGTGTCCTCCGTCTCCTGTTACCATCTATCCTAGACGCACAGTTCGGGACCCCCTACCCGAGATCCACCGGTTTTGACACCAACAGCAACGGCGCAAGAAAAAGGTCTTGATAACCCACAAGTATAGGGGATCAATTGTAGCCTCTTTCGATAAGTAAGAGTGTCGAACACAACGAGGACCTAAAGGTAAAACAAATATTCCCTCAAGTTCTATCGATCACCGATACAAATCTACACACGCTTGACGTTTGTTTTACCGGAAACAAGTATGAAACTAGTTGGCAAGAATAAAACTACGAGTACTTTGCGAGAATAAGACTACGAATAAATTGCAAGGTAGTAAAGGTAGATAGCTTTTGTCAACAACAAAGTTATTTGTCCCCAGGCAATCGATAACAAGTACCGGTAATCATTCTTGTAATTTTATGTGAGGGAGAGGCATGAGCTAACATACTTTCTCTACTTCGATCATATGCACTTATGATTGGAACTCTAGCAAGCATCCGCAGCTACTAAAGATCATTAAGGTTGTGAAACCCAACCATAGTATTAAGTATCAAGTCCTCTTTACTCCCATACTTCATACCCCACCTACTCGGGTTTAAGTTTCTGTCACTCTTGCAACCCACCGTAAGCGAACCATGAACATATTGCAACACCCTACAGCGAGGGCCCCTCACGTTTGCGCGAGACGGAGGGCACCGTAGGACAGCACCATAAATAAAATATACAATCATACCAACCAAGATCACGATTAACCCACAAGACAAAACGGATCTACTCAAACATCATAGGATAACCATAGATCATTGGGAAATAATATATGGAGTTGAGCACCATGTTTAAGTAGAGATTACAACGGAGAGAAGGGCTATTACACCGCTGCATAGAGGGGCAGAAAGTTGGTGTTGACGGTACCAAGATTGTTGATGTAGATCGCCGTCCGGATCGTTGCCCCCGGCGGCACTCCGGCGCCACCGTGAGAGAGGGGGAGAGAGCCCCCTCCTCCTTCTTCTTCTTGGTCTCCCCCTAGATGGGAGGAGATTTCCCCCTTTGGTCCATGGCCTCCATGGCACCGGAGGGGCGGAAGCCCCCCCCCCGAGATTGGATCTCCCTCTCTGTTCTCTTCTGTTTTGTGCTCCCCAGATCTGGCCGAAAACCGTTTCTTATATTCCCGGAGATCCGTAACTCCGATTGCGCTGAGATTCGAACATGATTTTTTTCCGGATATAAGCTTCCTTGCGCCTGAAGTAGAGCCCCAACCGACGTACGAGGTGAGCATAACCCACCACCGCGCGCCAAGGGCCTCTGGCGCGCCCTGGTGTATTGTGGGCTGTGTGGGCCTCCGTTTGTGGTGATTCCAACTCCCAAAAATCACAAATATTCCAAAATAATTCTCCGTGAAATTTTATTGCATTTGGACTTTGTTTGATATGGATACTCTACGATACAAAAACCATGCAGAAAATAGGAACTGGCACTAGGCACTGGATCAGTAGGTTAGTCCAATAAATCATATGAAAAGTTGCCAAAAGTATGTGAAAGTGGTATAATATTGGCATGAAACAATCAAAAATTGTAGATACGATGGAGAGGTATCAGCGCGCTCTGCTCCTCGATGAGGCGGCCGGGCGTGCTCTGCTCGTCTCCGTCCGCACGTTTTGCTCGCCATTGAGGCGGCCGCGACGCGCTCCGCTCTGACGTCCCTGCACGCGCTCTGCTCGTCATTGAGACAAATTTACCATGGCAACGGTTAATAATTGTCTTACATATTTACGATAATTTAAAATGCCACATGCAGCAAGACCTAGAACACTCACGGCCTACATATGCATACAATTATAATAAAATATAGGCTAAAAGGCTGAGTTGGCGGCCTTGCAACCACGGTCTTCTCGGACTCCATGATCAGCATAGCACCCTTGCGGCCGTTCACTCCAAGTGTCCCGGCCCGCTTCCGCCTACGGAGCTGCTAGCGCTGAGAGGCTCTTGGGGCTGCTAGGCTCTTTTAAAAGCGCTTGACAGCGTGCAATCGCACGCATGATATCTCCACGGAACCGCTCCATTTCCATATGTCTGGCCTAGTAGCAAATTCCGTCCATCACCTGCATCCTCAAGATATCACGTTGGCGATGTTCTACTTCGTCGGGGACGTCAACTCCGCCAGGGACGCGCTCGAGCCTGGCCACCACATCATTGGTATCGAGGTTGACACGGCCGCCACGGGTAGTGATGAAGCCGCAGGCTGCCTGTGTCTTGACTGAATCGCAGAGGTCCTCTGCCCATTCCTTGCGGGGCATCAGGCTCTCGATGAGCACTGGTGACGGTGGCTCTTCGGGTGGGTCGTCGATCATGCCGCCGAGCAGCTCTGGATCTTTTACATGGTGGATGGAAAACTGCCCATCACACCTCCTCTGCAATATGTCGATTGTGCGCCCAAGGACTGTCACGCCGATATCGCTGCCGATGGGCCATGGTGCCTACACCGGCCGATGAAGCTCTTGCTCCCCGACCTGCTCGGCTCATTCTCCTCGCTGAAGATGTAACGCAGGTAGGGGTCGACGTTGAAGCTTTGGTCGTTGCCTGGCATGCATGGAATAACTAATGGTAGATGGGTGAGGACTAGATCTGCGCAGAGTGTCGCGACGGTGCGTTGCCGCCTGGGTTATGTGCAGCAAGCCATTAGCTGGTGGCGGGAAACTGATGAGGGAAGAGGCGTGGATTTTACAATTCATCCATGTGGAGCGCGGGAAGCATTCGCCGGAGTGCGGGAAGACTAAGTGGAGCACACACATAACCAGAATACCGTATGCGGTGCCACGTGTTATTTATCACACACGTGTTAACATAAGGAAGCGTATGTGTAACTTACTAATCATCGCACACGAGTACTCGCAGACGCATCGTGTGCGATACTCCTAGCCACCGCAAGCAACTAGTTTGCATTTTTAAAGTTTTTTGTACGAACAAAATCGCACACGAACTAACTATAGTAACCGTGTGTGTTATAATTTCTCATCGCAAACAGTTTATCTATGTGAACTGTATGCCGCATATCACACACATCTTGTTAAGTTGATCCGTTTCTCTTCTCTTCCCTAATCGAAAACAGTTCATCCGAGTGAACCGTATGCCGTATATCACACACACCTTGATCTGGCTGACCGTTTTTGTTGCATTCCCAGCACACAGTTCATCGGAGCAAACTGTATACCACATATCACACACACATTGATATGGCTGCCCGTTTCTATTGTTTGACTCATCGCAAACAGTTCTTATGGATCAATCGTATGCCCCGCATTGCACACGTAACTAAAATCTGAACCATGTTTGATGTCTCCGCCATCGCAAACGTTTTGCATCTTTTTTGACGGTTTTTTACATCCCCGTTTCAGATTAATGCATCGCACATAGTTTCGTTAAACGGTCTCTGATCGTAGTGTCGCGTTAGGAGCATTCTGCAGTAGTGTGTTACCTTACTTGGATACCTTTTTCAGATGTTGGATACCACTTTTTTCCATCATGAAACGCCGCCTTTGTGACATGATAGCATCAAGTAGTGCCTCCCAACAGTTGGTGCGTTGGGACAAGATTTCATTGTGGGCTTGTGCGGTACCACAAGGAGTAGGAAAGGGTTGAAAGGCACAATTACAAATGACACTCCACTCAATCCACCTCAAGATTTTGTGTCGTCCTAGGTAGGTTGGCTACTAGCTGAGTCGATTCTTACCAGAAAACAGACCAGGATTGGTGACTATAGGTTTTGAAAGGCTAGGTCTGCTCAAATAAATATACCCATATCCCATCATGCTCATACAAATACCTTTTGATCTGCCATCCAATAGCCACCGATACCAGGTGGGCTCAGATTGGCGCAGAACGACAAATATTTCAAGGTGAAAACATGTTGGATGGATTGTTCATTTTTTCCGTGCGGCTAAATTCTACCCGCGCCTATGATGCCCTTGCACTAGCAATAAAAACATATTTCATTCAATTGTTCTTCCTTTCCATTGAATAGGTGATGATTTCCTGTATGTATGAACTAGGGTCACTCAAAACTATGGTAAACATTACATATATATAAAAGGTACTATAATCTACCTCTAACGCACAAAAGTTATGCACCCTAGATCAAGACATCTTAACTATACAAGGCAAATCTAGGTATAATTCACATAAGTTGTTGTCAGATCAACCATTTATTGAAATAGTGCATAATGGACATGTAGCTTGCATTTCAGTTCCACAACCTCTACGACACAATCTCCATGCATCAACTACTCGGCCTCATGTGAGAGAAGCAAGTCTACCGATAGCATCTCACTTTCCAATTTCAACACTTGCAAAACTAACTAGCACTAGTAGAAAACGAAGCTTTATCACCGGTTCATAAGGGCCTTTAGTCCCGGTTCTGCAACCGGCACTAAAGAGTGGAGACTAAAGGCCCCTCCCCTTTAGTACCGGTTTGGCGCGAACCGCCACTAAAGGCCCACCACGTGGCGTGAGCTCGCGCTGTGGTATGGGGGACCTTTAGTACCGGTTGGTGTTACCAACCGGTACTAAAGGTTTTTTTTGAAAAAAATTTCTGAAAATTTTGGAAAAAAAATTGAATTTTTTCTCGATTTTCAATTTTCGGAATTATTTGATGATTTAGTCTCTAATCACCCCTCTTAACTACTCAAGTGTGGATCACTCATTCCAACTCGTCTAACTTCCTGGCCAGTCACCCATCCTCTCACTCCCCCAGCCTGAGCACGCTTAACTTCGGAGTTCTATTCCCTCTACTTTCCAAGTCTGCACTTGTTGTTTTCCTGACAAATGTAAGCTGACAATCCTATTAACCCTCAGCAGTTTAGCTTGAGCATTAGGTCACACGTTTCACCGTTTGAGTTTGAAACTATTATTCTAAAAAACAGTAGTTATTTAGTAACACTAATATTTTTTGAATAACTTTGACCACAGTTTGACCATAGTTTGACCACAGTTTGACCATAGTTTGACCAGATTTGACCAAAATTCAAAAAATTGAAATAATTATTTAGTAACACTAATATTCTTGAATAATTATGTAGTAACATTAATACTTCTTGAATAAGTAGTTTGACCAGATTTAACCAAAAAAAACAAAATTTGAGCATATCTTTTTTTCCTTTTGTAATTTGAGGATTCTAAAAAATTGCAAACAGGCCGTAGGCCGTCAAAATCATATGCGGATTTTCGTGCTGAATTTTTTGATATATTATATGTTTTTTTCTGACATCGTATGCAAAAGTTATAGGTGTTTTACATTTTCCCTACACTTTTTGCAGAACATGTCCAAATTGAAGTTTTCAAATTTTCCTAACTAGTAGATGTAGTAATATAACTACCTCTCAAAGGATTTTATTTTTTGAAGTTTTTATCATTTTCTTTTGATTTTGTCAAAACTGAAATGGCGATACACGGGGGGGGGGGGGGGGGGGGGGTAGAGTTTGCAAATTGCACTATAGTCCCGGTTTGTGTCTCCAACCGGGACTATAGGTCAGACCCCTTTAGTCCCGGTTCATGGCACGAACCGGTACTAAAGGTTAGCCCTTTAGTACCGGTTTGTGCCATGAACCGGTACTAAAGGTGATCGTGGGGCCCCGTCCTGACGCTAGCCTGCTACCACCCCTTTAGTACCGGTTCGTGGCACGAACCGGTACTAAAGGTTCAACACGAACCGGCATTAATGCATAGCCGTTCGAACCGGCACTAATGGTACCATTAGTACCGGGCCAAAATAAAACAGGGACTAATGTGTCTCACATTAGGTCCTTTTTCTACTAGTGTAGTATGAAAACCTCTTATTCCTTCATGTAGCTTACCGTTCTCAACCCACAATCAACCCATATCAGGTCTTGGTGCTTTGATGTGTATTCTAAAAGTTCCCCTAGCTCGTCCCACCAACTTGTGACATTTTCGAGTAAAGTGCATTGTGGGTCCTCGAACTATTTCAGATATGTCACATAGGTCCTTGAACTATGAAAAGTATCATCCAGGTCCTCGAAATGCAATATGTGTGTCATCTAGATCCTTGAACTATTTTAGAGGTGTCACGTAGGTCCTCGAATTATTCCAGAGGTTCCACATATGTACCCACTTATTGCACTTTGAGGGCCTAGATGACACTTTTCATAGTTCAAGGACCTACGTGACACCTTTGAAATAGTTCGAGGACCCACAATGTGTTGGGAAATGTAGTAGAAAACAAAAAAAATGCGCCTACGTACACCCAAGATCAATATGAAGATGCATAACATGTTGGGATTACAATCGTTACCATCACCGAGTTGCGGTAGAAGAACGTGTCGATGTAGATCGTACATGGAGTCCCTCGAATCGTCGATGAACGATCCCGCGAACCTCCCATGAACAGTCCCTTGAACTGAAGACCGATAGCATGACTCTCTAGTTAGTTGCAAGTGTGCAGCCTTCACGATCCGGCAGCGCTTCGTTGTCCAGAGCTAGTCGTCGCCAGAGAATTAGAGGAAGAAGACTAGAACCACACAGGACTTCCAATTACAAGGACAAGAGGATTAGCCTAGCTCTAATTAGTCAACTAGGACCAACTAGAACTAGAACTAGAAGAACTAGAGGACGTTCCAAAACTTGTATATTCAATTGTGGCCAATACCTCAAGTATATATAGGTTGGAGAGGAAGAGGGCGGCTGCCACCAAGGAGGGAAAGCCACCTTGCGGCGCCAGCCTAAGAGGGAGGACACTAAAAAAATACACTTCCGTGATGATACGTGTTTGTCACAGTAGGTCACTGTCGGTGTACAAAAAGAGGGGCACGCTTTTGTACCCCTTTACCTGTGCACGGGCAGCCGGAGCCGCGCCCACGGTCACACCAAGCAGAATAGGGGAGGTGAGCCAAGGTAAGACCGAAGCCCAAGATAATCAGAGCAACGCTAAGGCCGAGACCACAAGGAGCAGAGGGACGAAGCAGGCTCCCCAGGCAAGACCCTTGCCGGGGCAGCCTCAGCAGCCCCAGCAAGACCCTTGCTGGGGCAGCTCGCCCCACACCAACAGAGCGAGCCACCCTTGAGCCCACGGTCCCCAACGCCATCATCCACATGGGGCCAGGGCTCGGGAAGGCACCTCTGTGGTGGCATGCAGATCTTTGTGAAGACATATTCAAGATCAGATGAGGATTAGAAGACGACGATCCTCGGCAAGATCCTTGCCGAGGAAGGCCACCAGACCCCCGGCAAGGCCCTCACCAAGAACGCCAGCAGGGCCACTGCCAGGCCCACGCCAACCAAGCTTCCACCGCCGTTCACATGCAGTTGCCAGCCCAACCAGCTGGGCGGGCACCTGCGTGGCAACATGCAGCCCCCAGGCCAACTCATCGAGCGCCTGCGTGGCAGCATGCTGATCTTCGTGAAGGCTCCACCACCGCGCCACCTCAGCTGCCTGCCTGCCTACATGGCGCCGCATGCATCGCTGGCCAAGGCGCGTGTCGAAGCAAGGAGGAGCGGCGACGGACGGGACGGGCCTCGCCCCCGTCCCCGATAAAGTAGGGGGACACCTAAGCTACGCATTAAATGCATCTTGTCCTGTAATACGAGCGATAAGCTCAGGGCACTGTCCGCCTTTCCACCTCCTGTGTGCCACTGTGGCAGCCCCTTTCGACTATAAAAGGAGGCCCATGGCATACTGGAGAAGGATCCGGCTCTTTCGAACCACGCACTCACCACAGCTAGTTCGAGACCTCAAGAACTCTCTGAAATACACCCACCAAAGCAGGACTAGGGTTTTACGCATCCTCGCGGCCTGAACCTGGGTAAACGCTCCTTGTGCTAGCTACTGATCCCGCTCTTATTGCAACCCTGATCCCCGGCAACCGTAGTAGGGATTCTTGTGATCCCATAGGTGTCGTTTCCCCCGACATCTTTGGCGCGCCAGGTAGGGGACAACAATTGTGAGTATCTGGTCTAGTAGTTAGCCTAGCAGTTCTTCGTCGCCATGGCTCCTAAGAAGCAGACGACCATGGCGATCGGCTCGTTAGGAGCCGAACGGCCCATGCCGGTGCGGACGAGCAGTGGACCGGTCACGGACAGGACCCGGGCCGCGGTCCGCGAGTACCAGCATCGCCCAGGCAGTCAAAGCCTGGCGAGCGGCGTCGTTTGCGTGCCGGATGACCGGCCGCACGTCACCAGATCCAAAGACGGAGCTGGGCCCCCCGCAGGCGGCGCGGGGCCCTCAAGGGGTGTCGTTGTGACACCTCCAGGCGGCGCAGCGACCTCCAAGACGCCCACACCGGTGACCACCGCGCGCTCTTCCCATGGTGTGCGCGCCGAGCAGCGTCACCACGTTGGTGACCCTGGGCACCGCCGTGGGAAGAGCCCTATGCATCATCCGCAAGATGAAGGGGTTTAGCACGCTCGCCGAAGCGCTGGCAAAAATGGCACGCAGCCGCAGGGTCGTAACGGAGCTCCTTCTAACGTAGTTAGAAGTCGAAGCTGTCACCGCCGCGATCCACGCAGCTGTCACCGCCGCCCACGCCAGCGGAAGCTTTTGCGCGCGCGCAGCTGCTCCTCGACTTCCCTCCTGCTGCGGAGAAGCTCGACGAGTGGAGGGCCACCATCCGGAGCCTGGTCGCCGTCGCAAACAAAGACGGTCCGCGACCGGCAGGGCCCTCGGGTCGGCGCTCCACCGAGCCACCGCATGCTGGCACTGGGAGGACCGGGGGAGCTGCGGCCACGGTGCACTCTCCTCCTCCTCGCCAGCCGCCGCGGGCGTCGGCCCGTCGTGACGACGCTTGTGATAACATCTCCATAGCGTCGTCCGACCCGCGGACCCTCCACGACCAGCGCCAGGTCCTTCGGGAGCGAGCTCATGAAGACGCTCGAACCACCGTCGAGCGCTGGCGCGAAACGCGCCGCCAGTCAGACAAGCGGGCCGGACCCGCTATGGACCACCCGGCACCGGGGGGCCCCGGCGGCCTACCTTAGGAGGTGGGCTGCCCGGCCTTTACCTGTGAGCTGCGGCAGTTCCAGTGGCCGTCCCACCGCACGTTCAAGCCCGATGACGGCCGAGAAGTACACTGGCAAGACCCATCCGTCCGAGTTCCTCAGCATCTACACCATCGCGATGCAGGCTGCTGGAGCTCGCGACGGCAAGGTGCTCGCCATCTATTTCCCACTGGCGCTGAAGCCCAATGTGATGTCTTGGTTGATGCACCTGCGGGTGGATTCCATTTCTTCTTGGTCGGATCTGTGCCATGAGTTCGTTGGCGCCTTCACAGGAGGCCACCAAGCTCATGGCCAGGCCAGTGATCTGCATATCATTCCCCAGAAGGAAGGGAAAACCCTGCGCAAGTACATGTAGAGATTCAGCCGGGTGCAGTACCACATCCCCGACATTCATCATGCCACTGTGATCAGCGCGTTCCACCAGAACGTGGGCAACCGCAAGATGCGCGAAGAGCTGGCGATGACCAAAGTTAAGGATGTGGCCGAGCTCTACGTTCTGGCCGATAGGTGCGCCCGAGCTGAAGAGGGAAGGAAGTATCCCAGAGAAGACGCCGGCGCGGAAACTGACTCTACCGATGAAGACGCTGCCACCCCGACGAAGAAGGGCCGGCGTCGCAACAGGAATCGCAAAGGCAAGGCCGTGCTTGCCGTTGAGGGATCTGGCGATACTGGTGCCGGCAAGAAGGTCAAGGCAGACGCCCCCGGCAAGGAGATTGCCGTGTGCGCTGCCTGCCGGGCCTTGGCGGCTACCGACAAGCCAGGAAGCTCCGGCAAGCAATACTGAAGATCCACCACACCAAGGGCCACGACCTCCAGAACTGCCGACAAGTCGAGCTACTTGCTGAGAAGCAAAAAGCTGAGTATGAGAGGCGGGACAAGGAGAAGGACCAGGACAGTGCTGAGGGATCCGGCAAGATGTGTGGCGGCCAAGGAAGCCGCCCGACAAGGACAACTAGCAAGAGAGGCACGCCCGGGGCCGTGACCAGAAACAAGAAGACGATGACCATGACGAGGACGACGAGTCTGGTGAGAAAGGGTTCCAGAAGGCTACAGAGGCCATGTGCGTCGATGGCGGCGCCTCGTTGCATACCTCTCACTGCGAGCTCAAGCAGTGGGCGCGTGAGATTACAGCAGCGGAGCCGTCGTTCGACGCTCAGAAGCCACTGAAGTGGTACAGCACGCCCCTCATATTTGACGCCGAGGACCACCCTGACCGCACTACCGCGGTCGGGTGTTTGCCATTGTTGGTCTCACCAACGATACGCAACCTCAGGGTGAACAAGATGTTTGTTGACGGCGGGGCCGACCTGAACTTGATCTCGCCTGTCGTGATCAAAAGATTGCAAATACCTGATGGAGACCTCGAGGAAACGGGCACGTTTCAAGGGGTCAATCCGGGGAGGAGCCAGTTGAAGGGGAAGGTCACACTGCCCGTGATATTTGAAGGAGAGTTGAACTATTGGACGGAGAGGATCATCTTCGACGTGGCCGAGATCCCCTTGCCCTACAACGGGATCCTCGGCCGCCCGGCACTAGCCAAGTTCATGGCAGCATCACACTACCCCTACAACATGCTAAAGATGCCCGGGCCATTGACCATCATCTCCGTCCCCTCCGACAAGAAGGACGCGCTGATCTGCGCCGACCAACACTACCGGGAAGCAGTTGCAGCAGTTGCCGTCAAGGCACCTGCTCCTGCCGCTGAAGGCCCGGGAGGGAAGAAGAAGCCCGGCAAGACCCCTCGCGCCCACTCCGGCAAGTGCACCTCCTCGGAGTGTTGTGCTATCGTCGAGGACGTGCCAGAGATCTCTACCGACAAGAGCAAGAGATCCAGGGCTGAGCCGCCGCAGACCAAGAAGGTGCCCGTCAGGGAGGATGGCACCGGAGGGGCCCTCACCATAGGCTCCACCCTCGACAGCAAATAGAAGGCGCGCTCGTCACCTTCCTGTGGGCGAATGTCGACGTGTTTGCGTGGCAAGCATTCGACATCCCTGGTGTTCCCAGGGAGGTGATTGAGCACCACCTAGCTGTCTGCCCCCACGCGCGGCCCGTCAAGCAGAAGGTCAGAAAGAAGGCTCTGGAGAGGCAGGAGTTCATCACAGAGGAGATCAGGAAGTTGGAAGCGGCAGTTTGGTGAGAGGAGTGCTCCACCCGACGTGGTTGGCCAATCCGGTAGTGGTGCGCAAGGCGAATGGGAAGTGGAGACTGTGTATTGATTACACAGATATCAATAAGGCTTGTCCTAAGGACCCCTTCCCGTTGCCGCGCATCGACCAGATTGTTGACTCCACAGCCGGGTGTGATCTGTTATCATTCCTCGACGCCTACGTGGGCTACCCCCAGATCTTCATGACAAGAGAGGATGAAGAAAAGACAGCATTCATCACCCCATGTGGTACGTATTGCTTTTTACGGATGCCTTTCGGGTTGAAGAGTGCTGGCTCAACATTCACAAGAGCAGTCCAAATTGGTTTTGAACCTCAGCTCCATAGAAATATGGAGGCATACATGGATGACATAGTGGTCAAAACCAAGGACGGGCCAACTCTTGTGCAAGATCTGGAAGAGATATTTGCTAACCTGCGCAAGATCAACCTCAAGCCGAACCCTGAGAAGTGTGTCTTCGGCGTTCCATCCGGCAAGCTTCTCGGGTTCTTTGTGTTGCAGCGCAGGATCGAGGCAAACCCAGACAAGATCAAGGCTATTGAGCAGATTGAGGCGCCCAAGCGGATCAAGGATGTGCGTCGGCTCACCGGCTGCGTTGCCGCCATGAGCCGATTCATCTCCAAGTCCGCCGAGCGCGCCTTTCCCTTCTTCAAAATCTTGAAGAAGGCAGGCCCAATGGAGTGGACCCAGAAGCCGAGGCAGCATTACAGGATCTGAAGAAATACCTTTCCTCCATGCCATACTGGTTGCGCCTAAACCACAAGAGCCGTTGCTGCTGTATCTGGCGGCGACGAATCAAGTGGTCAGCGCCGCGCTGGTGGCACTGAGGGAGGTCAATGAGGAGGCAGTGACGGCGGCAGAACCAGCGGATGGCAAGCCCAAAATTCCCCCGGCAGGGCCTGGTGCCGGCAAGGCGAGGCCCCCGGCAGAGTCTGATGCCACCGAGGCAGTGCCCGCGCAGTCAGGTGAGGTGGTGCAAAAGAAGAAGATGATGCAGCACCCGGTTTACTTTGTCAGCTCCCTCTTGCAGGGAGCTAGATCGAGGTACTTGCTCTTCGGCCTGCTTATGGCCTCGAGGAAGCTGCATCATTACTTCCAAGCCCACGAGATCACTGTCATCACCCGCCTCCCATTACAACGGGTACTGCATAACCCAGATGCGACTGGAAGGATTGTGGAATGGGCCTTGGAGCTGTCAAGCTTTGGTTTAAAGTTTGAAAGTACCTCGACAATTCAGAGCAGAGTCTTGGCGGAGTTCATTGCAGAATGGACCTCGACGCCTGATGAAGAAATCCAGGAGACCACTCTCCCCGGCAAGGAAGCAGACCGCGACTGGGTCATGTACTTTGATGGGGCTTTCTCGCTGCAAGGCACCAGTGCCGGTGTGCTGCTCGTCGCACCCACTGGAGAGCACCTCAAGTACGTGATCCAGATGCACTTCCCCAGGGAGATGTCCACCAACAACACTACTGAGTACGAGGGATTGCTTGCCGGTCTCAGGATCGCGGCAGACCTCGGGGTTAAGAGGCTCATCGTCAGGGGTGACTCGCAGCTCGTTGTCAGACAGGTCAACAAGGATTATCAGAGCCCATTGATGGAAGCTTATGTAGATGAGGCGAGGAAGCTGGAGGAACGCTTTGACGGTATCCAAGCGGAGCACGTCCCCCGAGCGAAGAACGACATCGCCGATTACCTGTCAAAGCGTGCCGCATTCAAGCTACCTGTGGAACCAGGTACCTTTTTGCTCCGGTTAACTCAACCATCCGTCGAACCATCAGCGGGGAGAACAAGCGGAGGAAATCAGGTCCCAGCAAGTACTTTCCTACCATGCCCCCTGGGGCTGCCGGCAAGGGTGCTGCCACGGACGCTGAGCCTGCCCAAGAGCAACTGGCTCCGGCAGGGCGCCAAGCCCTGGCCGTAGAGACAGCCGCTCCCATGGCGGAAGAAATGCCTTTGGTCCTTGCCGTCGAGCCCCAGGCTCCAGCATGGCCGCAGCATACCGTCCAATTCCTCCAAACAAGGGAGGTTCCTGAGGAGCAGGAAGAAGCGGAAAAAGTAGCCTGCCGGTCCGCCCTGTACCACTTCGTCGATGACGTCCTGTACAGGAGAAGGCCAAACGGTATGAAATTGAAGTGCATCCCCCGGGAGGAAGGACTGGAGCTGTTGGCGGAGATACATGGAGGCATATGTGGCTCCCACATAGGGTTGAGGGCCCTTGCCGGGAAGGCATTCCGGCAAGGTTTCTTCTGGCCCACCGCCCTCCAGGATGCGACGGCACTAGTAACCAAGTGTGAAGCGTGTCAGTTCCATTCGAAGAAGCTTCATCAACCAGCTCAAGACCTTCAAACAATCCCTCTCTCCTGGCCATTCTCGATCTGGGGGCTCGATATACTGGGCCCTTTCCCCCGCGCTGTCGGGGGATTTGAGTACTTGTACGTTGCGATCGACAAGTTCACAAAGTGGCCGGAGGTGGAAGCAGTGAGAAAGGTGACTGCTCAATCAACTGTCAAGTTTTTCAAGGGACTGGTCTACCGTTTTGGTGTGTCAAACAGAGTCATCACCGACAATGGCACGCAGTTCACGAGCCACACCTTCATGCAATACATTCAAGACCTCGCAGCAAGGTCTGTTTTGCTTCCGTGGCACACCCAGGGAGCAACGGCCAAGCGGAGAGGGCAAATGCTGAAGTGTTGCGAGGCCTAAGGACAAAGACTTTCGACAAGCTGCGCAAGAGCGGAAGGCGTTGGATTGATGAATTGTCGGCAGTTCTTTGGTCGATCAGGATGACGCCAAATCGAGCCACCAGCCAGACACCTTTTGCCCTGGTATATGGGGCAGAAGTAGTTCTCCCCACGGAACTCATATACGAGTCACCTCGAGTGCTCGCTTATGATGAGCTTGAGCAAGAGCAGTTGCGCCAAGATGACGCAACGCTCCTTGAGGAAGATCGTCTTCGGGCGGCTGTGAGAGCAGCGCGCTACCAGCAAGCCTTGCGCCGCTACCATAGCCGCAAGGTTCATGCCCGAAACTTTGAGGAAGGCGACCTTGTTCTTCGGCGCGTTCAGTCGGCCAAGAATTCCAACAAGTTGACGCCAAAGTGGGAAGGCCCTTATCGGGTAATACGAGTCACCAGACCCGGCGCAGTCCGCCTGGAGATCGAAGATGTTTTCCCAGTGAGCAACTCCTGGAACATCGAGCATCTTCGCAAGTTTTACCCGTAAGGCGCGGCTTGTCGGGCCTCCCGGCAAGCCACCTTTTGTACAAGCCTTGCCGACAAGGCATGTAACCCTTTGTACAAAGCCAGGCGCAGACCCTGAGCATAAATAAATGAAGCGCTGGCGCCCTAAGTTATAGCATGCATGCTAGGTTGAGTCTCTTCCTTGGTTAGGGTTGATAGTTCTTACCGGCGACTAACCCTTAGCCTAGAGATCGAGTGCGCGTCCATCTGTTTCTTTTTTGTCCTCCTTTGGTCCGCAGGGCACATGAGCACTTCTGCTGAGCTACTTGGAAGAAGGGAAACGGACCGGTGTCCCGACCCCGGCAAACCAGAGTTGCCGGGGGCTATGAGCACGAGGATCCAACCGCGGCAAGACAAGGTTGTCGGGGGCTGCAGATCCAGATAAGTCTTTCATCCTCTGTCATGCATTTCGGAACAGAACTGGGATATGTGAAACCTCGATTTATTTCTAGGCCACCGTGCTCCCCTTTTCTATACCCAAGGATTATCTCCTGGGCCCGAATTTGGTTGTATCCGCGGTGGAAAGGAAGTAGAACAAGGAGCCTAAGCCCGCTTCACCCCTGCCTCCGCCAAGGGCGCGAGAATGGTCGAGCGAAGTAGGGGGATGGCAAGGCCTGTTGCCGGGTGAAAACGTTTATCTTAAATTATAACAAGGATTCGTTCCTTGTCGCGGGGTCTGCCCATGAACGAAAAACCCGGCAAACATCCATTTTTCATTAAAAGCATCCTAGAACACGTACAGTCCGTGCGGAATGAAAAACATGAACAATGGGATTACAAGCTTTAAATTTAACAACGCCCGAAGGCTTACAGATTAAAAAAGAGATAAGGTGCCCATGATCCCTTTCTTGTCCCTCTCCTCAGGAGGCAGGTCAAGGAGGCGAGAAGACAAAATGGGTGCCTAGGCGAGCTACGAGCTGCAGAAAGCACCAAGAGAACACCTCGGTGGCCGCCCACGGGTAGGCCAGTGATGACGGTGCTGGGAAAGGAGCTGGAAGACGAGGCGGCAGGACCGGCAGTATGCGACGAAGGCGTCGGTGCCTGCGTACTCTGAGTTGACGGCCTTGCCACCCGCCCTCTTCCTCTTCCGCAGCCTCCCGACTCCAGCCGCCGAAGAAGACGGCCCCGAGAAGTTCAAGGAGCCGGCCCACCCCCGAAAAAACCCTGCCGGAGGAGTGGCCAGGTGCAGATGCTGCTGCTGCCGCACTCGCCCAGGCGCGGGGCGTCCGACGCCTAGTCGGACTCATCCCCGTCATCTGCCCCGCTGTCCTCCTCATCACTTCGCTCGAGGAAGAGCTTCCATCGTCGGAATCTCCATCGGAGGAGCTCTCCACGCAGCACTTCAAGCGAGTCACGAAGTCTCCGAAGACCTTGACGGAGAGCAGGCCGTCCTCCATCAATTTGAAGTAGAGGACGAGCCCCACCGTCAGGCTGTGGATACGAGCGAACATCTTTCACCCACGACGGAGGTACATGACCCGAGGAGCCGGGAAGTCGACGTCGACCCACGTGCCCCATTCCCACAACCCCTCATGTGCAATCTGAGGGATTGGGGCCGGTCACGCTCCATCTCCCGAGCAAACGGGGCGGGAAGACGGAGACGGCGACGCGGAGGCCGGCGCAGCCTAATGAAGAACTCGCGGGGCTGGTCTCCGACATGGCCTTCCACCGGGAAAGGCACCATTGGCGGGGGCGAAGCCGGCGCGTCGCCCCGTCCTCCTCTTCCCCGAGCACTATGACCTCTGCCCCGGCCTCGTCCCCTCCCCCTTCCCCTCACGGTCGGTTCCACCACCACGGGCTCAGGAGGAGGAGGGACGCGCTGTCGAGCGGCGACCCTCGCGGCCACCGTCGAGGGACCCGGGTTCCCCTTCTCCATGGCGAGTGAAAGGAAGAAGCAGAAGCAAGAGGAGATAGATGACAGAAGAATGCGGGACGCCATCCCCCGTTCCCCCTCTTTATAAAGGGGCGGGGTCGGGGCTCGGCCGCCCCGCTCGGCCAATCCAGCCACCGGAGGCGCAGGGAACCAGGACCGACCCGCTGCCCCAACCAGCGACGGCCCGGTTTCCTGCCTGCACCGCTTGCCACCCCAGGCGCATAAAGGACGCGTGGCGGACGTGCAGAACTGAGGGGATGGGTGAAGCGACCTCTCCCCACCCTGTGATTGTGGGGAGTGGATGCCTTGAAGACCGCGACCCAGCCCCGTTCAGTAAATGAGCCGCGCCTCCACGCCTCCCTCTTTTTACAGGGAAGGCGCGAGCCGCCTCTTTATTACGATATGACACATGCGTGTGGAAATCGCCCCACGCATGCCGCCCACGTCACGCACACCCCTCCACGCCGCGCCGCTCCCGCGGGTCGTGGGAAGCGCAGCGCGCGAAAAGTCTTACCACGGTAAAAACCGCCCCGCCTGTCCGCACACCGTTTTGGGCCTGGACCAACAACGTGTCGCGCTTATGTGTGGCCCTGGCCCGGGGGCTCCTGTCGGTGTACAAACAGAGGGGCACGCTTTTGTACCCCTTTACCTGTGCACGGGCAGTCGGAGCCGCGCCCACGGTCA
This sequence comes from Triticum aestivum, assembly GCF_018294505.1. Taxonomy (NCBI): domain Eukaryota; kingdom Viridiplantae; phylum Streptophyta; class Magnoliopsida; order Poales; family Poaceae; genus Triticum; species Triticum aestivum. The sequence continues at coordinate 597,723,922 of NC_057799.1, forward strand.
CACCAAGCAGAACAGGGGAGGTGAGACAAGGTAAGACCGAAGCCCGAGATAATCAGAGCAATGCCAAGGCCAAGACCACAAGGAGCAGAGGGACGAAACAGGCTCCCCCGGCAAGACCCTTGCCGGGGCAGCTCGCCCCACACCAACAGAGCAAGCCACCCTTGAGCCCATGGTACCCAACGCCATCATCCACGTGGGGCCAGGGCTCGGGAAGGCACCTCTGTGGTGGCATGCAGATCTTTGTGAACACATATTCAAGATCAGATGAGGACTAGAAGACAACGATCCTCGGCAAGATCCTTGCCGAGGAAGGCCACCAGACCCCCGGCAAGGCCCTTGCCGGGGACGACAGCGCGCCACGGCAAGACCCTTGCCGGGCCACCCGGCAAGGCCCTCACCAAGAACACCAGCAGGGCCACCGCCAGGCCCACGCCAACCAAGCTTCCACCGCTGTTCACATGCAGCTGCCAGCCCAACCAGCTGGGCGGGCACCTGCGTGGCAACATGCAGCCCCCAGGCCAACTCATCGAGCGCCTGCGTGGCAGCATGCAGATCTTCGTGAAGGCTCCACCACCGCACCACCTCAGCTGCCTGCCTGCCTACATGGCGCCGCACCCATCGCTGGCCAAGGCGAGTGTCGAAGCAAGGAGGAGCGGCGACGGACGGGACGGGCCTCGCCCCCTTCCCCGATAAAGCAGGGGGACACCTAAGCTACGCATTAAATGTGTCTTGTCCTGTAATACGAGCGATAAGCTCAGGGCACTGTGCATGGTGTGCCAACTGGTCGGTCTGTATCCCGTGTTCTACTCTTCCTCGCCGGAGACCGCACCTTCACCTCACGGGTCTTGAACCCCGCCCCGTACATAGAGATCGCAGATGGAGGACGTCGGTCGCCGCCGTAGAATAGGTTTAGTGTTAGGTTTCTTTTATTTTTCTGTCCTATAAAAGTTTGAAATGTAATGAAAATCTGCCGTGTTTGCATTAATATCGGCCGGTGTATATGAACTTTCACAGTAATATAGTATATTGTCCGAGTACTAGCAAGATGCCCGTGCGTTGCACGGAAGATCAAGATCTTGTGGGAGAAAGGGATGAACGAGGGAAGGCCTTATCTGCAGATGTGGAGAGGAGTGTGGGTAAATTGTCATAGTTTCCTTCCTATCCGTTAGATATAGATCGGACGACCTATATTGCAGGATGACAGGCACACCATCATCACCAACTCTGCTTTTTATTGAACCGATACAAAGCTAACATGCGAAGTAAAATAAACACATAGGGTCTATACATACACAATTTATCTTAGGCACTCCAATTGTACGTCCACTACACATTCACACAGTTCAAATCTTTCTACATCTACGGGAACCTCCGAAAGGGTTAACGTAAATTGCCTCTCTCTCTCCTCCCCTGATTTTCATGGTAGTGGTCCCCTCCCTCCCCCCAATCTACAATCAATAGCTCACACGTTTCACATTACGTTAATTACGTAACTGGGATTACGTAGGTGTATCATTACTCGTCCTAAAAAACCCAACTAAGCCAACCTCCCAGCATATCGCTCGGGAAAAGACCCGGACGCACCGTTTTAGTCGGGATTACCGGATTACTAGTAGTAGTATTGAAGGATCGCGCGAAGCAACAAGTTTTTTTTGAGGGGGCGAAGCACCTAGTTTAAAAGGGAAAAAGACGGTACACTCACAGCACCCCTGTCACGGTTGCATTGCACCCCACACACATTCGGTCCTGCACACGGCTCACGCAAACGGAACGCGCTTCGGCTTGCCTCTTCACTGACACGTGGGACTGCACTTGGAGAAACCGACGATGCGCCAAACTCCCCCCGCCCACCGCGCGAAAATCCTCCCCCCACCCAAAAATTCCCCCCAAATCCTAGATTCAACCGCCCATCGGCCAACTAGCCAATAATATTCCCGAAACCCCCTTCCCCCCGTCCCCCTCCACTCCATTCTCTTCGCCAAAGCCGATACGTCGGTGCCGCGGTTTGTCGAGGGGCACGCACGGTGATCCTCTCGCTCCCACAGTACGCTTTCGTAGACTGCCGTCCTCTAGCCAGCCGCCACCGCTGGCGACGTTCTTGTGGAGGCGCACGGCGGTCAGCGCAGCCACCACTGGCGATGTTCGTTTGGAGACGCACGTCGGTCAGCTTGTCCCACGGTACGCGCATTCTAGACTGAGGCCCCGTGCATGTCGGTGTAGCGCTGAATGTTAGCTGATAGACGCTGTTAATCTCACTGTTTGCCGAACACTAATAGGGAAAAGCCTAGCAGCAGCGCGGGTTTTAGGCCTATCAGTAGCGCGGGCAGGAGCACTACTGGTACGACACTATAGCTAAAGGTTAGCAGTAGCGTTGGTTAACCCACGCTACTACTACACCGACTTAGTAGTAGTGCTTTCTCCACACAGCGCTACTGGTAATAACTAGTAGCGCTTCTCCCAGCCCACGCTACTACTATTATTCCGTATTTTATTTATTTTTTATTTCGTGTTGTATTCATACACCTCTATACAAGTTTTCATACAACAGCAACTTAGAGATTGTTTTTACATCATAATGAGTTATTACATCACTGGGTGAAAGAACCGTGGACTAGTTTCAAGTGGATGGACATCCACTTGAAACTAATCCGCGGTTCTTTCACGCAATGATATAATAAATATCATCATCATCATATCATTAACAACATCATCATAATACATCATTGCCATATAAGACCTCCTCATGATCATTGTTTTCCTCGACGAGACATCAGATAGCAAGTTGGTCACTAGTCATAATCACAACTACTCCTCATCATCAACTCTAACACATTGTACCACATGATAAACATATTGTACCTCATAGGACCTACTACATTCTCTTAGGACCTACTATATTCTCTAAGGTAAAATAGCAAAAAACAAGATAGCCCCTGGCTTTCCATTATGGAGAATGGAGATTATCCTGTCTCCAATTCTTGCCTTTCGCTTAATATTGCTTCCAAGAACCTCCTTACGAATGTCCAAACATTTTTTCCATTCTTTGATTAGCATGTGTTGAAATCCGATATGCACAGGTGAGAAACGTAGGATGACCTGGCTGTATGTTCAGAACTTCAAGGCGACCATTCTGATACATCAGATGAGGCACACAATCCATCGAGATTTTCTGTTGAAAAACATAGTAATAACTTCATAGTTAGCAATGATGTACTAGTTTTAGAAGTATGCAAAAGATGCACGGATGTCGTAATAGTAAAAAATCTTACCAGGGTATCTCCATAGAAGTTATCGTGGTTGAACACATGCACTAGTGGCATGTATTCACCATAATTTGGAGGAGTTCGATAATAGGTATTGTAATTCTCAAAGTAAGTACAAAATGCGATCAGATGATTTTTCTCCTTATAAGTTAATTTGGAGCCATCGGTGTAGTGGGTTTTGTCTACCATCTTCCGCGCATTCTTTGAAGAATGAAAATAAGCTGTCAACTATTTTGAAATAAACAATATAAATTAGTTAATAACTATGTTTGAGAAACTCACATAGCGGTAGAATTGGAAGCGTATCAACAAGGACCCAAATGTCCATATTATTTTGCTCGATGTCAGGATCACCAAGATCCATGGTGACAATCATACCCTCATAAAAACCATACATTTTGCAAAGTGCTTCCCAATTTTGGCAACCAAAATGGGCTACGCTCTGAGAATTGTACAGATTTACTTCAAAATCCATATCATGATGGGTCCTTAGGTGTATTTTCTTTGTTTCAAAATTTTCATGGTCTTCAAAACCCATCCTCTCCAAGACATAGCGTCTTGTATGGCATGGGATAAGCTAGTCGAATTGTACAAGATATAAATTAGACGTTGAAATAGTTGAAGTCGTGCTTAATTACGAAAAAAACACTTGTCGTCGTTGCGTACCGTTTCAACGTCGAAGGTCTCCTCGAGCTTAATGCTGAAGCGCCGATCTTCATCCAGGTGAGGGCACCTGTCGCACAGACCTCGATCGTCGTGGCACCAGCTGCACTCCCCCGGGAGACTTTCGTCATCCGAGTACGACATTTCCTACGTTCATAATTCAAAGATTAAATTTGTACAATTAAATATATGTACTAAAAAACCTAAATTAGATCATTATTTTTGAGTAAATCCAGGCCACTCGATATTTCCTACATATTCTAGCACAAGTCATGCCAGAATTCACGGAAAAATCCGGCATGACCTTTGCTAAAAAAGGACATATCGAGCGCCTGAAATTTGCCAGAACGGAAATTAATCAACACTCCGGCAAAACATAGGCCACTCGAAGGTGTAACCTGAACATGACCAGCCACTTGGGAAACCACATATCCTATTTGAGCAACACAGGATATACATGTTTTTATCTACATCATATATACCTTATAGGACTCATATTGACATGGAGATTTGGCTGGTCTCACCTCGAGGTCGAAGGGGGTCGGTGACGGGCATGACGGCGGGGATGATGGAGGGGCTCCTTGATTTCTGCAAAAGCAAAAACCCTATAAGTTATCACTAATACATCCCGAATAATTGCTTAAACTAAAAAAATAACAACAAATATGACATGTTCAACTAGTTCTATTAATTCAACTAGTTCTTACTAAATATAAACTTAGTATAAATAGAAAAAAAACTAGTTCTTTCTAAAAATAATGTAGTTCAACTAGTGATACTAATTTTCTTACTAAAAATACATTTGTTCTATTAGTTCAACTAGTTCAACTAGTTTATTAATTTAGTTACTAAACTAGTGAAACTAAAACTAAACTAGTTCAACTAGTTTATTAATTTACTTACTAATTATTTTAAACACTTACTAAAAACAGTAAAAAAACTACATTATACAATAGTAAAAAACATCTACTATTAACCATACTGCCCTAGTTAACTAGTACCATCACTACTACTAATTAACATCTACTACTACTAAAAATCATTATCTATGAACCCTAAATTAACATCAACTACTAAAAAACATCTACTACTAAAAAACATCTACTAACTAAGCAGAGAGAGAGGGGGTGGGGGAGGGGTGGGGGCTTACAGAGAGGGGAGAGACGGTGGCGGGGAGGTGCTCGGCAACGGAGAGGAAGGGGCAGCGAGGGTGGGCTCGGGAGGCGGCGGTCCTGGGCGGTCTCGGGCGGCGACGGTGAGGTCGAGAGCGGCGGCGGGCGGTGGCGGCGAGGTTGAGTGCGACCTCGGGCGGCGGCGGTGAGGGAATGCTCGGGTTCGGGCGGCGGCGAGAGAGGAGTTAGGGGAACAGGGGGAGAGGGGGGAAGCAGGACTTCGTGAAATTTTGAGCCTGCGGGTGGTTAAGTCGAACTAGCAGTAGCACACTTTAGGAAACGCGCTATAGCTAATTTAGCTATAGTGCGTTTTAGAGAAAAACGCTACTGCTAAGTCTAACCACGCATCAAAAATATACATTGGTCATCATTGATTTTTTTTTGTAGAATCTAAATAGTCAACATGAATCCTCACAGTACCTATATAGGTACTGTTGAAGATTCATATTGCAGCCACAAATCCTACACATATAGTTCAATGAAGACCAAGTGCTCGAGATAGTTTGAGAAGTAACATATTTAAGGTGGTCAACACCTTGTTCGCTTAGCAGTATGGGACTAAACTTAATTAGGTGCAATACTTAGCAGCAGCGAGTTTTTAAGAAAAACGCTGCTACTAAGTACTTTAGCAGTAGCGCGTCCAGGGAAGGGCGCTACTCCTATATCTAGCCTGGTGGCAACGCCGTGGCAATTATAGTAGTAGTGCTTGTTTCACCTAGAGCACTACTGCTACCGGATTATTAGTAGCGCGGTTTTCTCGAGCACGCTACTGCTAATTAGCAGTAGCACTTCTTTTTGGGCCGCGCTACTCCTAAGATTCTATGTATAAGGTTTTCCCTAGTAGTGGAAGTAGTTTACAGTCAACATGCTCTGCTTAAGAAGCTTCCTTGCCCTGTTCTGCACTCAATCTGCTTAGCTGAGATGGCATGCCAAGGCCAATTAGTTGCTAAAATATCCTGCCATATATTTATTGTGACGTAGATTGCCATGGTCTAGTAGCCAATCTGTTAGGTGAAATAGCTCTCCACCGTTTTATCTCGATCTTTGTTGCTGCAATGGCCTTCGATAGTTCGATGGATGTGTGCTCGGCCTCATTGACTGCTGAAACAACCTGCCATAATTTAGCACTCAAATCTGTTTGCTGAATTAGCTTTACATATATTTTGTTACTTAGATCTGCTCGTCCAAATATCTTGCCATAGCTTTAGACATCGACCTAGGTATTTTTTCTGGACTTCATAAAAAAGCATATATGTTTTTCCTGTAATATCTAGTAGAAGAACTAATTTGTATGTCTAACAGATGGACATGACTTGGATAACTTCTGCTCGAAGATTCTCCGCTGCATATGTCAAGGGGGTTCAAAAAACTTCATGAACTTTATCAGAGCTGAGTACGATGGTCCAAAATCAGATGTGCTCTGCCCGTGTAGCAGTTGTATGAATTCAGTTACGAGACCCCAGTCAACTGTGCAAAATCATCTACACTTGTATGGGATGTCGGTCACATATACTAGGTGGGTTCATCATGGTGAAGCTGTGAACATCAATGTTATTGACTATGTGGAAGCAGCAGATCACAATCTTGATCTGCCTGATGCTCAGGTGGAAGAGGAGGAGGAGGAGGTGGTGGTGGAGCCAGTGAGTTTGACCAACATTGAAACAATGCTACGAAATGCTCGTGCATTCCGTGAACTTTCACCTACAGAAAAAAAATGGTGGGCCCGCATGTTGGAACAATGCAACATGCTTGTCACCCCAGGAAATAAGCTGTCAGTATTCTCAGCTATGGTCACCTTTCTTCAGGTGAAGACATCTGAGCGGATGACCAACAAATCATTCGATGCGATGTTGGATGCTTTCCGCAAAGCTTTCCCAGATGCGTCTGAGCTGCCACACACCTACAGTAAAATGAAGAATTTCCTTCGTGCAGTTGGAATTGGATATGATATGATCCATGTTTGTAAGAATAGCTATGTTCTGTTCTGGAAGGATTATGCCAACTTAAGTGAATGCCCAAAATGCAAATCATCAAGATGGAAAGATGGCGATGCTGTGAAGAGGATTCCTCATAATGTTCTGAGACATTTTCCAATTACACCAAGATTGCAGAGGTTGTTTCATGATGCTGAAACAAGAGAGGATGTACTGTGACTTTCTAGGAACTAGGAGTACAGAGATCAGAATGTAATGAGCCATCCGTCACATGGTAGTGAGTGGAAAAGCTTCAATCAGAAACATGAAAAGTTTGCTGCTGACCCGAGAAACATTAGACCTGGCTTAGCTTCAGATGGATTTAACCCATTTGGCCACCAGAGCGCCACATATAGCATGTGGCCAGTGCTTGTTATCCCTTACAACATGCCTCCAAATGTCTGCACCAAAGAATCAAACTACATGATAGCCTTGCTCATCCCAGGTCCAAAAAGTCCTGGAAAGGATTTTGATTTGTTCATGGAGCCTCTTGTGGAGGAACTTCAACAGCTATGGACGGGTGTTCTCACTCGAGACCTATATAGCAGCCCACCAGCTGATTTGTTTCTGCGAGCTGTTATAATTTGGTGCATCCATGATTATCCGGCTTTGGGCACTATGTCAGGGCGAACGACACATGGTTACAATGCATGTGTTCGCTGTGACAGGAATCCGCTGTCATACGCAATACTTAGCAAGATTTATTACATTGGACACCGCCGTTTCCTTGCCAAGGACAAGCCGCATCCTAGAAAATGCCGAAGACATGTGTTCAATGCAAAGCATGAAAACCGTGATGCGCCAAAGGGGCTCACCGCCGATGAGTTGCAAGTGGAATTAGAGAAGGTCAGGCATATTACACCAGGAAACCATCCTGGTAATGGTAGCGGGAAAAGGAAGCGTGGCAGGGCAGAAGAGAGATTATTGTTTACCCGCAGGTCCACTTTGTGGGACTTGGAGTATTGGAAAGATTTGGATCTGTGGCATAATCTTGATGTGATGCACATCGAGAAAAATATATGGGACAGCATTATCGGCACACTTCTTAATATTGAAGGCAAGACGAAAGATACCTTAAAATGTAGGATTGATTTGACACACCTGGGTATGAGATAGGATTTGCAGGTGCAAGATGAAGGTAAACCAAGGGATATGGCACCAGTTGTGTACGTCTTGGACAAGGTAAAAAGAAAAGAATTCTGCGAGGTCCTGTCACGTGTGAGATTCCCACATGGATTTGCTTCCAACCCTAAAAGGAGAGTCAGTGTAGATGGAAACAAGGTACAAGGGTTGAAAACTCATGACTGCCACGTCCTACTTCAAAGGGTTTTACCTGTTATCCTTAGAGGATTGGGCCGCCCTGACTTATATAGAGCAGTTGCAGAGTTGGGACAATTCTTCAGGGAACTCTGCAGTAGAAATATCAGGATAGATGCTTTGGAGCGTCTTAGAGACAAGATACCAACTATCCTATGCGACCTTGAGAAGATATATCCTCCAGCCTTCTTTGATGTGATGGTGCATTTGGCTATTCATCTACCTGATGAGGCACTACTTAGAGATCCAGTACAGTATGGCTGGATGTACCCTATTGAAAGGCGGCTAGGCACTTTCAAGGTCTATGTTAGGAACAGAGCTAGACCCGAGGGTTCCATTGCAGAGGCCTTTGCTACAGAAGCGTTGACATTCTGCTCAAAATACATTGAAACAGCTGATCAGCTTAGCAAAGAGGTGGATGAAGACAATCCCGGGCTCAATGTTTTCGATTATTCTGTTCGAGTTACAGGGAAGAGTCGACAAGAGGACAACTCTAAAGATTTGGACAAAATGGTTTGGTATGTGTTGAATAACTGTCCTGAGATACTACCTTATATCAAGTAAGTTCCAAGTACTATAGCTTATACATCATAATCTACTAAACTTGCAGCACATTCTTATATATTTAGATGTTTGACGCGATTACTATGTTGTGCAGCATCTACAAAAAGGAGTTACTGCCGCAAAATCCAAGAAACATTGACAAACTGGTTATGGCAAGATTTGCGAAATGGTTCAAGAGCCATGTAAGCTTTTGTATTGCACTGTCAGTTTTTTTAATATATTGAGTACATAAGATGGCCAGCTTGTCTATTTTCTAACCATAGGTTAAGAAGTGCGGGAGGATGGGCAGGCAGTTGATGATGTCCTTTACTCACTAGGAATGGGTCCTGATACTTGGGGATTGACATTATGAATCTTGCGTTGTTGGAGATGTGCGCTACAACACCCTTGCACGAGACGAAGGCAGGAAGACACAAAACAGTGCCATCATGAGCACGGATACATATGACAAAGAGACAACTGAAATGTATGCTAACATAGTAGACATTGTTCAGTTGCAGTATATCTCCAGTTTCGAGGATCATCGGTGTGTGGTTCTGTTGTGCTGTCGTTGGTATAACCCGTTTTCCAGGATCGCAAAACCCAGGGCTGATGATTATTTCAAATCCATCAATGTCAAGGCAGCGTACCGACCAACGAGCCTTTTATATTGGCAAATCAAGCAACACAGATATTTTTCTTGGAAGACGCATTTGCACGTAGCGATGACTCGAGAGTATTGCAAAGGTTTGAGCAGAGGAATTCGTTTAATGAAGTTGCACAACAAGATGATGCTTACACTTCTCTTGATGTACAAGATAACACAGATGTTCCTAATATCTTTGAGAACCATCACGTCAATGACGTCGGTGAAAAGATTGCCTGTCGTGCTATGGACATACAAGAGTTGATCAAGAAGAAGCCAACGTTCGAGGACGTTGAGGACGAAGAAGAAGATGACACCGTGGGGAATTACGATTCAGACTGATACACATGGCGAAGATGTTGACGCAGCTGCTGCGGCTGATGATTACATTGCTTTTGTCGTATTTGCCTGTCAGAAGACTTTTTTTATCTACTATGTGAAATTGTGTTTGCTATGATAATTGAAACCTGATGAACATGTTGTTTAGTATTTTCCTGTGAGAACATCACTTCTTATGTATGCTGATTTGTGTTTGGTGATTGTATGATGACTAAAACATGATGGCATTGTTGTTTAGTTGTACTCATATTTGGCTGTGAAACTTGAATTTGATGAAATAGTTTGCTGTTGGACTGCAATTTGGTCGATGTCTTCGAATGAGAACAAAGCTGGACCGACAGGGCCTCTACTAATTTATTTATTTATTACCAAAACGGCCTCTGCTATTTATTTATTTATGAGCAAAAGGGGATACCCCCTGATTTCCGTTAATAGAAATCATTAGATGTTCACAACACTACGCCCAGCCTGCTACACAGGTTTCATTCATTACTAGTTTCAGCAATGTGTGATGTCATAGCCACTGAATACATCACGAGTGCTACATACACTCCAAATAAAGAGACAATCATCCTACAGAGCACATCGATTTTGCCCATTATCTTCACAAGCTCTTTCATCTCCTCCTTGCTGTCAAGGCCGTTCAGTAGCTGTTGCTTGGCCATGATTAGAGGAACTGCATCTTTAACCTCCTGCTCTGCATCTCCCTCTTCTGTCGTTCCTTCAGTTACTTGTCCAACACCCCAACCTGCTGGTATTGGGATTCCTCGGCTAACCAAATAATCAGCGTAGTTGCACTCCCCCACATCAGCAACTTCCCAGAAATACAAATCACACGAATCTTCCCTTTTCTGCACGAATCAAATTGGAAGATCATCAACCAAACTATTAAAAAATGAGCAACTGAAAGCAGCAGAACAACACTTAAACATATTATTACCCCATGATTCGGGCATTTGTAGAAGACTCGGCCAGGGTTGAGGATTGTGGTTGAGACGCGATGGATGACTCTGCGTGATTTGCAGCAGTGGCACCACACCAACGGCAGCGGGTTGCGATGAGCAACCGGCTGCGGTGCGCGTGCCGGCGGGGGTGTGATGAGACCCACAGGCGATGGTATGGGTGGCGACTTGGCGCATATTTGGTTGTTGCCTGCTGAAGAGCAGGTGGACGAGCAGCCAGCGAACATGGTTGCTGCGGCCAGAGCTTCTGATGCTAGGTAGAGTAAGTAGAGAAGAGGAGAAGTGAATGTTGGATATGTCAGTTTCATTACTTGCAGAGTAGCATAGCACCATATATAGTCATAGTCTAGGTTTGGATTCGAACCAGCTACAGGAGCACGTCTCTCTTTTTTTAAATCTCAGCAACGTCTCTTTACTGGTACACTAGCTTGTTCTGTACGCCTTCTCAAGTCTTTGATTCCTCCACCTGACATCTGGGACCCACCGGAAGGGCCTCTGTATTTCGCGAAAAAAACGTGCCCCCCACTGACAGGTCGGACCCACCAGCTATCTTCACATGCAAGGAAGTGCCTCCTTATTACGCACAAAAAAATGAATACTCCCCCTGCCAGCTGGAACCTAGCATAGTGGGAGGCTGACTTGTGGGCCTACCAAGTTGACGGGGATGGAGGGCTTTGTCAACGTAGTCAATATGAACGATTCTAGCTCCAATTACCGTACGATGTTCATGCAACGGCCGTAGTGCTTCTTCAACCTCTGGTCTTCTGTTCCAGCCGCCCAAACCAGCACCTGTCGTGTTGCGTGCTCCTGCCTCCCGTGGCCGGCTGTGATGCCGCGGAGGCCTCACCGCCCCCTACTACTCCCACCGCTGGCCAGGGCATCCCTCTACTCACCCACACCCCCTGTTATTCTGTGGCGACGGCAGCCTCACACCGCAGCCGAACTAGTGAACCCTCGTACTCCTCTCCGCGTGGGCATCCACTGCCGCGTCTTCCCCGGCTCCGCGTCGTCCCCTTCCTAGGCCTCGCCGTCGTCCACCGCCTTGGTGCTCTCGGCGCGGCGTGGTCAATGTGGTCAACGACTGACTTCCATCGGAAGAGTACACTATTTGGAGAGGCTGACAGCTAGGTCCACGGCCGCAGCTGGGTCCACGGCCACATCCCAATTTTTTTTATCATTTGCCAAGTAAGTCGCTTTGTGAGGCCTGTTGGGCTGCAAATCTTTCAAGACGAGGAGAGCTTCATTCGGCTGGCCGAGAAAATGGCCTATCAGTAATGAGAAATGGGTTGTACAGTTTTTAAACACATCAAACCAGCAATTAGTTTCAAATTTCTCTTTTTCATTTCGAGATTTTAAATTGCATTGATTTTTATGCGTGGACAATTTGTTGGATTTTATTTTGATATACATTTATTTTATTTTGATATACATTTATTTTTAAAATCAGTTTGAATGTGACTTGAAATTTCGGGATTAAAAACAGTTCGGACCGCACCGAATATGCAAAATTTCGTACAATTTTTTAACCGTGGCCACAATATGGGCTGTAATGCTAACAAAAAGAATATGGGCTCTAAAAAACCTTAAGAATTAGCAAATGGGCTGTAAATTATTAGAAATAATGGCAGATGGGTTGTATGTTGTTTTCCACAGATTTGAGTCTTTCCTAAAAAAAGGTTGACGCACAAGCAGTGACTGTTGGATGTCTATCCAACGGCCGTCGTGCTTCTTCAATCTCTGCTCTTCCTGCTCCAGCCGCTCAAACAAGCGCCGGCGGGACTGCCTGCTCCCTCCTCCCCGCGGCCGGCTGTGCTACCGCGCAGGCCTCATCGCCCCACCGTACTCCCATCGCTGGCCTAGCCATCCCTCTACTCACCCACACCTGCTGTTATTCTCCGGCGACGGCAGACGAACCAGTAAACCCTCGTACAGTCGTACGCCCCTCTGCGTGGGAAACAACTGCCGAGTCTTCCCTGCCTCCGTGTCATTCCCTTCCTAGGCCTCGCCATCATCCACCGCCCTGGTGCTCTCCGCGCGGCCTGGTCAACGTGGTCAACGACCGACATGCATCTGAAGTGGACTGTACGCCGAGAGGCTGACAGCTGGGTCCATGGCCGCACGCAAGGAAATGCCTCCTTATTACGCGCAAAATAATGATTCCTCCACCTGACATCTGGGACCCACCGAAAGGGCCTCTGTATTTCGCGAAAAAAAAAATTACCGCCGCTGACAGCTCGGACCCACCAGCTATATCTTCACACGCAAGGAAGTGCCTCCTTATTACGCACAAAAAAATGAATACTCCCCCTGCTAGCTGGGACCCAGTATAGTGGCAGGCTGACTTGTGGGCCTACTAAGTTGACGGGGATGGAGGGCTTTGTCAACTTAGTCAATATGCACGATTCTAGCTCAAGTGACCGTACGATGTCCATCCAACGGCTGTAGTGCTTCTTCAACCTCGGGTCTTCTTGCTCCAGCCGCCCAAACCAGCGCCGGTCATGCCTCGTGCTCCTGCCTCTCGTGGCCAGCTGCGATGCGGCGGAGGCCTCACCGCCCCCTACTACTGCCACCGCTGCCATGCCATCCCTCTACTCACCCACACCCCCAGTTATTCTGCGGCGACGACAGCCTCACACCGCAGCGAACCAGTGAACCCTCATACTCCTCTACGCGTGGGCATCCACTGCCGCGTCTTCCCCGGCTCCGTGTCGTCCCCTTCCTAGGCCTAGCCGTCGTCCACCGCCCTGGTGCTCTCGGCGCGGCGTGGTCAACGTGGTCAAGGAACGGCTTCCATCGGACGTGGACTATACATGGAGAGGCTAACAGCTGGGTCCACGGCCGCAGCAAGGAAGTGCCTCCTTATTACGCGCAAAATAATTATTCCTCCACCTGACAGCGGGGACCCACCGGACGGGCCACCATATTTCGCGAAAAACCCTTTCCCCCTGACTGCTGGGACCCACCAGCTACATCTTCGCATGCAAGGAAGTGCGTCCAGGCAAAAAACGATTTGCCCCCCTGACTGCTGGGACCCACCAGCTACATCTTCGCACACAAGGAAGTGACTGACAGTCGGGACCCACCTGGTCGAAGCGTACGTAGCATTGTCATTCTGGTCGCGAATGTGTACGTACATATTGGTAGATGTAGAGGCGCGCACGTAGCATGTACACGTACGTACAGCGGCTAGGTCGCAAGAAAGAAAATACGGCCACGTACGTACATACGGGCGGGGTCTCGAACGCCTACTCGCGCATACGTACAGCCATGGCTCGTGTACATGGCTGGGTCGGAACGGAGAAACTGTGTGGTTGTCGTGTTCATGGGGAGCCAACCGACTGGGTCGGAACGGAATGCGTCGTCGTGTTCCTCGAGAGGGCTTGGACGGAACAGCCGATGGAAACGAGGCCTGGCGTACTGCAGAACGGAGGAAACGGCCTTGTGTTCGACCGGCTGAAGGAAATATGCCCTAGAGGCAATAATAAAGTTATTATTTATTTCCTTATTTCATGATAAATGTTTATTATTCATGCTAGAATTGTATTAACCGGAAACTTAGTACATGTGTGAATACATAGACAAAACAAAGTGTCCCTAGTATGCCTCTACTTGACTAATTCGTTTATCAAAGATGGTTATGTTTCCTAACCATAGACATGTGTTCTCATTTGATGAACGGGATCACATCATTAGGAGAATGATGTGATGGACAAGACCCATTCGTTAGCTTAGCATTATGATCGTTACAGTTTCATTGCTTCTGCTTTCTTCATGACTTATACATGTTCCTTAGACTATGAGATTATGCAACTCCCGAATACCGGAGGAACACCTTGTGTTCTATCAAACGTCACAACGTAACTGGGAAATTATAAAGATGCTCTACAGGTGTCTCCTATGGTGTTTGTTGCGTTGGCATAGATCGAGATTAGGATTTGTCACTCTGTGTATCGGAGAGGTATCTCTGGGCCCTCTCGGTAATGCACATCACTATAAGCCTTGCAAGCATTGTCACTAATGAGTTAGTTGCAGGATGATGCATTATGGAACGAGTAAAGAGACTTGCCGGTAACGAGATTGAACTAGGTATTGAGATACCGACGATCGAATCTCGGGCAAGTAATATACCGATGACAAAGGGAACAACGTATGTTGTTATGCGGTTTAACCGATAAAGATCTTCGTAGAATATGTAGGAACCAATATGAGCATCCAGGTTCCGCTATTGGTTATTGACTGGAGATGAGTCTCGTTCATGTCTACATAGTTCTCGAACCCGTAGGGTCCGCACACTTAACGTTCTGTGACGATTTGTATTATGAATTATGTGATTTGATGACCGAAGTTTGTTCGGAGTCCTGGATGAGATCGGGGACATGACGAGGAGTCTCGAAATGGTCGAGAAATAAAAATTGATATATTGGAAGGCTATATTCGGACATCGGAAAGGTTCCGAGTGATTTAGGTATTTTCGGAGTACCGGAGAGTTACGGGAATTCGTATTGGGCCTTAATGGGCCATATGGGAAAGGAGAGAAAGGCCTCAAGGGTGGCCGCGCCCCTTCCCCATGGACTGGTCCGAATTGGACTAGGGAAAGGGGGCGCCCCCTTCCTTCCTTCTCCTTCTCCCTTCCCTTTTTCCTATTCAATGTGGGAGGTGGAATCCTACTAGGACTAGGGAGTCCTAGTAGGACTCCACACTTTGGGCGCGCCCTATGAGGGCCGGCCTCCTCCTCCCTCCATCCTTTATATACGTGGCCAGGGGGCACCCCATAGACACACAAGTTGATCATGATCTATTAGCCGTGTGCGGTGCCCCCTCCACCATAATCCACCTCGGTCATATTGTTGCAGTGCTTAGGCGAAGCCCTGTGCCGGTAGCTTCATCATCACCGTCATCACGCCGTCGTGCTGACGAAGCTCTCCCTCAATACTCTGCTGGATCGTGAGTTCGTGGGACGTCACCGAGCCGAACGTGTGCAGATAGCAGAGGTGCAGTACTTTCGGTACTAGGACCGGTCAATTGTGAAGACGTACGACTACATCAACTGCGTTGTCATAGCGCTTCTGCTTACAGTCTACGAGGGTACGTGGACTACACTCTCCCCTCTCATTGCTATGCATCACCATGATCTTGCATGTGCGTAGGATTTTTTTTGAAATTACTACATTCCCCAACACCGGCCACGGTCGAAACGGGTACCTGTTCATCGGGAGGGGTCTGGCGTACCGCAAAACGGAGGAAACGGACCTCCTACGGTCGAAACAGGGGTCCTGTTGATCGGGAGGGCTGTGGCGTACCGCAAAACGGAGGAAATGGACTTGTGTTGGAGCGCTACGGTCGAAACGGGGGTCCTGTTATTGAGAGGGTGTGGCGTACCGCAAAACGGGACTCCACGGGATACTGTTCATCTCCACCGTCGACCCCCTCCAGCCTCCACGGGCTACTGTTCATCCACCGTCGACCTCCTCCAGCCTCCACCTATGACTATTCATCCACGGGCCCCTGTTCATCCAGCCTCCACTGCACGCTACTCCACCGGCTACTGTTCAACCAGCCCTCTCCACGGGCTCCTGTTCAACCACTCCTCCACGGGCTACTGTTCATCCAGCCCTCCACCGTCTACTGTTCATCCAGCCGTCCACGGGGTGGTCCTGTTCATCCAGCCCTCCACGGGGTCCTGTTCGTCCAGCCCCAACCGGCTCGATCGATCGGGGTCCTGTTCATCCAGAGGCAACGCCACGGGGTCCTGTTCATCCACCCCCACCGGGAACTGTTCATCCAAACCCCCCAGCAACGCTCACTGTTCATCCAGAGGCAGCATCGATCGGCTTCACTCTCGATCGGGTTCAGTTAACATCCATCGATCGATCGCTCGGGTTCAGTAACGCGTAGCCTGCAGTGCAATCGCTCGGGTTCAGTTAGAGCCCAACGCCTCGCTCGAGTTCAGTTAGAGCCCAACGCCTCACACACGCGCGCGTATGTGTACGAGAGAAACGCGCATCGCTCGGCCCCCGACCACCCACCGTAACCGGGAACTCCCCGAAATTTTCCTCGCCCTCGCTTCTACCACGGTTTTTTCCGTCATGGATGGCCCAAAGAATGTCATGCAGCTGCGTCTCCGGTCCGCCCTGACGAGAAGCCAATTTTCTGTCATGATTTTTTGTCATAGAAGTAGGAGCCCACCACATCTATGATGATACCGGGTTTTGTCACAATTATCGTCATAGAAGTGTCATAAGTATGACAGAAAAAAATTTCATTCGGCCCAAAATGTCACGGATGTGTCTTTTTTTTGTAGTGGGAGTTTCCTCCCCTACCCCAATTCGGCCTGCTTCCTTAGGGAAGGAGGCGCCTCCCCCATTTGGGCCTTTGTGGCCCAAGTTGCCTTCCACCTCTTGGCCTTTTTATCCCCGTTGATATTAAATTAAATATAAAATAGTTCTAAATAATTTTAGACCATATTATACATAATTTAAGATCCCTGGAAACATTTTCCACCTATATATATATATATATATATATATTTATTTATTTATTTATTTATCAGTAATACCCGGTATTACCCGATATTCACCGAAACCCTTCCGGTGACCCTGACACAGCTTCCGGATCCTCTCGAAACTATTCCGAATATTAATGAAACAATTCCAAAATATATTATCATCACTCCTATCTTACTAACACTCGGCATATCATTATTGCCTTCTTGTGACACCATAGGTTCGGTAAGCCATAGACATGAAGGAGTTTAATGACCGATAGCGGGACCGTGGATGTCCATATCGATCCCTATGAGCACACGAATGATATCCAAGTGAACCTATGGCTATCATGTGATGTTCCCTTTGCTTCGCTATACTTCACAAAACCCGGGATGCATCGGTATCCTCCTAAGTCATCACTATACTCGCTATACCGAAATCCTCGTTACCGATTTTGTTCTTCTTTCTCGTTATTGTGTTCCAGCATCCCCGTGACATAGTCACCTGTGTCTGGTCAGACGATAATGGATGTCGTCACACCGAGAGGGCCCTTAGAATATCTCTCCACCGTCGGATGAGCAAATCCGACTCTCGAGCTATCTAGTCGCTTGTCAAACTTTTCAATGAGCATGTAAGTTGTCGTTATGATCACCGTGTTACAGGTGACGTTTGAGGAACCCCAAAGTCCATCGTACGGTAAGAAGTAACTATGATATTCTCATGGTCTAAGGAGTAAAATCAGACGTTAACACTCCGTGTTATTACAATTGATTACAAGTTTGGGTCGATTCAATATGATCATCCTTCCAATGTCATAATCTCAATGTTGTTTTAGGACTATCATTTACACTTAATTTCCTAAGATCCGGAAAACATGATCACCAACAACACTTGAGCTAGTCTTTGAGGCGAGACTAGGAACCTTTATTTTATATGTTTATCGTTTCACACGTGCATATGAATTTTCCACTGAATCGCATATTCCAGGATCATAGCAGTTGTAGCATGAAATATAAACTCTTACTTATGAACTTGGAAATATAATACTACAATATTATTGCTTCTAGGGCATATTTCCAACACAATGCACTTCACTCGACATTTTCAATAGTGGCAAGAAACCTTTAAGTAAAAGTAAAAATTGTTCATTCAAGCATGTCCATCAAATGGGTTCAAATGTTATAACATGCATGTGGTAAACCTTCATAGATTGAAGTATAACATTTAGTTTACACAGGGATAGAAGCATGTCATTGTTAGTGAGTAGTTCTTCCTTCATTGTGATCATGACAAAGATACATATTCATGTCACAACAGAATGATGGCATCTCGCCCCATAATCGTAATCTTCCGGGTGGGTAAACTTTTCCACCCAAATATTCCTTCTTTTTCTAGCAAGGACCACATGAAATTTGTGCCCAGAAAATAGTGAAAATGTTCGTCAGACCCAGAAAATAGAACACTAGTTGGAGTTGTAAGCTGTCTGGCAATGGGCACGTCTATATATTGCTTAAGCAACCCGGGGATTTGTATTTATTTTACTATGTTTATATTTTAAAATATTCTAAATACATATATTAGTAAAATTAATTCACTACCACAATCGCACCCTATGCCGACGGCCCAGGCCGTCGGCATAACCTTGATTCCCGTCGGGACAGGTCTATGCCGACGGCCCCCGTTGGCATAGGGCCGTCGGCAACATATCCGTCGGCGTAGCCCGGGGGGCCATCGGCATAGGTCCTATCCCGACGATGTCCGTATACCGGGCCGTCGGCAACGTTCCCGCCTAACGGCGGCCGCCGTCAAGTGCTAACCAACGGCTGCTCGACACGTGGCAGGTCTATGCCGACGGCCTAGCCGTCGGCATAGTTTCAAACTAAGCCGATGGCTCGGCTGTCGGCATAGACCTGCCACGTGTCAGCAACTGGGCACTCCCGGGGCAGGGCTATGCCGACGGCCTAGCCGTCGGCTTAGTTTGAAACTACGCCGACGGCTAAGCCGTCGGCATAGCTCTGCCCAAGGAGTGGCCAGTTGCCGCCACGTGGCAGCTATGCCGAGGGCTTAGCTGTCGGCTTAGTTTGAAACTATGCCGACGGCTAGGCCGTCGGCATAGCTGCCACGTGGCGGCAACTGGGTGCTCACGCCAGCTCTATGCCGACGGCCTAGCCATAGATTGTATTGATTTTTTTTTTCTTTTTTCTGTTTGTTTTCAGATCCATTGAATTCAAATATACAGCAGATATATATGATGGAAATAGACATATCGAAAACATCTAAGTATCATCCGGCACTGTCACAACAATATATGCATAAGCATCATCACAATCAACATAAACATAAGCATATAGAGAAGCACACAAGTCATCTAAAGGACCATCAAAGACCACAAGTTTATCATCATCATCACCACACACAAGTCATCTAAAGAAACATAAGCGAAAGGCTTAAGCACCAGGACGTCGAGCACCGCGGAGGTCGTCACTGCCAAGACCGCCGAAGCCCAGGTCATCACTGCTAGCAGCAGCGCTACCGCCAAGACCACCTCCACCTCCGCCTCCGCCTCCGTGGATCGGTGTGGTCGGGCTCCGTGACTCGGGAGTGCTGCAAAGACCACCGCCAATGGTTGATCTAACGGTTCCCTGGATGTTGAAAAGACATATTAACGGGATATATGACTGTGTTGAAAGGCATGATATGCTTTGGGTGAATAGATTGGGGATGAACTAACCGGCGAGGGGCCAGCATTCTGTGCCACAAACTCCTCAAAGGCCAGCAGCCTTGGTTGTGCTGGAGGACCTTGTGCTGGTTGCAATTGAGGACACCTGCCAGCCACCATTTCCTGAAGAGTGTGTTGCATCTGGCAATCCCTCTGCTCATGGTATGCATAAAGCCTCTCGTGCCACACCATGGTCTCTTGGCGTGTGTACTCCAGGTAGGACTACGGTATGACATGATGGAACTCATAAAACTACTAAATGCGGAAAATAAAGTGAGCAATGAAGATAAGCGGGAAAATACTTACAGATTGTCGCTCCTGAAAGAGGGACTGTGACTGTGCACTAGTCATGGGCGTGCTCGTGCACTGGCTCAGGCTCGGGTCGATCCGACGGAGCTGTGTGTAGGAGATAGTAGGAGTGATCACAGCATCGAGAACCGCCTCCCGACCGTGCTCCTTAGGCCCCATGCCCACCACCACCCTATCGTCCAGATCTGCCGCAATGGGGTCAGGATGTAACTTCAGATACCCATCAGAGTAAGCCTTCTTCCTCTGCGCGGTCTTCTTGCCGTAGTACTTGGGCTCGCCAGGCTTGGAGTCCTTCCGCGTATGGGCGATCTCCCACGCCTGCATGTGTGAGAGTGGCCGCTTCAGTTTCTCCTCCTGCACCACCAAACAGAGGTTAGTCATACATAAGAAAGTGATGGTAAATAGAAGAAGAAGAATGTTTAATGGGGTTAGTCATACATTAACTGCCTTGTGGAGAAAGTGGTTTCGGTTTCCCTGAGCATGTACTCCCTCCTTCCCTCGGTTAGCCTTGTTTTTTATTCTCGTAGCCGCCCAAGCTCCAGCCTCATCACACCAAAGATCCACCAATGCCGCCCAGGACTCGTCTTTTCCATAACACCAATTTGGACACACCTACATAATGAAAGCATAATGGCATGTCAACACGAAACGGTGAAATGTACCAAAAAATCTTTTATACTTACTGCCAAGTACTCGTGCCTCTCCAAGGTAATGCCCATCCTCCGCGCTTCTTCCTTGGTCATCTTCACACCAAGAGCGTCGTGATAGTATGTCGAGATGGCCACATAGCGCACCTCGTACTGCATCTGGCGGGCCTTCTTCTTGCGTTGGCGCATCACGATCTGGTCCGCTCTGGCCTTGTGCTCCGGAAGAACTCGATAGAATTTCGACAATCATGCATGAAACAAGAATGGAAGAAGCCATGAGTTAAATCATTCATGAAACTAGAATGGACTTGTTCTTCTGAAGAGAACTGGCCCAGAAAGTAGTGATCACGGCCTTGGCATGGGTCTCATGGTCCGCGTGGAGGGCCGCTTCCCAGTGGTTCTAGCTCGTGGCCAAAACCAGACGGTCCGGGTGCCTGACTAGATCCGGACAGTACAACCCCGGCAAGTATAACTTCAGCAAGACGGTGATGAGGCCGTTGGGAATACGGACCCCTTTAGAATATATCCAGTTGCTGCAAAAGAATGAACTATTAGCATGTGACAAGCAAAATAAATAACAACCGGAATGAGCATGTGACAAGCAAAATAATGAAATTATTATAAAGTGGCACTTACTCTTTCCCCGTGGGCTCAATGAGCCACTTCTGCTCCTCAGTAGCAGGAACCTGCTTCAGTAGCTTTGCGTTACCACGCAGCCACCCCTTGTTGTCAACCCCCTTCCTGCCACCACCATCATCCCTTGTTGTGAACATAGAACATGATGATGTGGAAGACATAAAGGAATGGTGTAGTGGTATTACCTCATCCACACTTCCTCAACTTCCTTGATGTTGTGCAAGATATAGAACATGAGGTCCTCCCACTCTTGTCGTGGCATGTTATAAGATTTCGAGGCCCCAGCCCTCCCACCTTGCGCGTTGAATAGA
Organism: Triticum aestivum; assembly: GCF_018294505.1. Lineage (NCBI taxonomy): Eukaryota > Viridiplantae > Streptophyta > Magnoliopsida > Poales > Poaceae > Triticum > Triticum aestivum. Next base: position 597,745,907 of record NC_057799.1, read on the forward strand.
TGGAGCCTGGGTTGATACTTGGGCTCTTCTATATTGTATCGAGGCACCTTGTTATGCAGATGGGGAACGTGGTCTGGATAGTATGATGTCCTGAGGTCTGACACCTCCTCTAGGATAACTGCCTCAGCTATGGAAGCTTCAATCTTAGCTTTGTTTCCACATTTCCATCGGAGATGCTTGTTCTGTCTCTCAGGGCCGTACTACCAGCGATTCTGCACAGGCCCCCCAACAATACCTCATTCGCGAGGTGCAGAATGAGATGTGTCATCGGAGTAAAAAGCCTAGCGGAAAGATCTTCTCTAGCTTGACTATCAACTCCGGGGCCTTCTTATGCAATTTTTCAATCACGTCTTTACTTACTTGTTTAGCACAGAGCGTGCAGAAGAAATGGCTTAGCTCGGCAAGCACTCGCCAGACATGCTCGGGGACATAGCCTCGAACCATCACCGGCATTATCCGCTCAATCCATACATGGTAGTCATGACTCTTCAGGCCGGTCACTTTGCCCGTTGAAAGATTGACTCCCTTACTTATATTCGATGCATAACCATCGGTAAACTTCAAAATTTGTTTCACCCAGATAAGTACTTCCTTTTTTCTGGCGGTTTAAGGTCAAAGTCAGCATCTGGCTTGAACCAGTTTTTTCGACCGCCTGTGGGAGGCTTCATGTTCAGACGTGGTCTATCACAAATTCTCTGTTGATCGGCTCTAGCTTTAACGTTATCCTTCGTCTTATCAGGAATGTTGAGGATCGTGTGGAAAAGGGACTCTGCCACATTCTTTTCGGTGTGCATCACATCAATATTGTAAGGAAGTTTGAGGTCCTTGAAATAGGGAAGCTGCGAGAAGGGGGTAATGTGAGTCCAGTTGTGCGTCTCACCATATCCCTCGAAGCCTTTGGCTTTGCCTTTGACTTTAGGCTTGAGAGCTCTTCTTGAACAACCGGTTACTTCATGAACAACCCGGCCTTTCGTGAAGTTCTTCTTGTCCTCCCTGTCTGGATGGTCTGGGGGGAGGAACTGTCGATGCAGGTCAAAGGCTACATACTTGCCACCCTTACTCAGCCAAATCATTCGCAGAGCCTGCATGCACACTGGGCATGGCATCTTCCCACTTGTACACCATCCGCAGAATAGAGCATAGCCGAGAAAGTCATGCATGCAATAGTGCAACCAAACTTTCATCAAGAAATTTCTCTGCAGATCCCGGTCGTATGTCAACCTCGGAAAGTACCAAGAATGGTGCAAAGCATCCACCAGCGGCTGCATAAACACACCCAATTGCTTCCCCGGGTATTCAGGCACCGGAATGATGAGCGACAAGAACATGATCTTCCGTTGCATTAGGGCACCAAGAGGAAGATTGAGCGGAATTACAAACATGGGCCAGCAGCTGTATGGATTGGACGACATACCATATGGATTCAACCCATCACCTGATATGGCTATTCTGACATTCCCAGCCTTGGCTGCTTCCTCGGGGTATTCTTCATCGAACGACTTCCATGCTTCCCCTTCCGATGGATGTACGATTTTTTTGGATTGTACCTTATGTTGGGGAACGTAGCAGAAATTCAAAATTTTCCTACGTGTCACCAAGATCAATCTAGGAGATGCTAGCAACGAGAGGGGAGGAGTGCATCTACATACCCTTGTAGATCGCGAGCGGAAGCGTTCAAGAGAACGGGGTTGATGGAGTCGTACTCGTCGTCATCCAAATCACCGATGATCCTAGCGCCGAACGGACGGCACCTCCGCGTTCAACACACGTACGGAGCAGGGACGTCTCCTCCTTCTTGATCCAGCAAGGGGGGAGGAGAAGTTGATGGAGATCCAGCAGCACGACGGCGTGGTGGTGAAAGTAGCGGGATCCCGGCAGGGCTTCGCCAAGCGCAAGCGGGGAGGAAGAGGTGTCACGGGAGGGAGGGAGGCGCCAGGGCTTGGGGTGCTGCTCCCATGCGCCTCCCCACAATAAATAGGGGTGGAGGGGGCTGATTTCTTTCCCTCCAAGTCCATTGGGGCGTTGGCAAAGGTGGGGGAAAGAAATCCCATCATTTCCCTTCCCCACCGATTGTTATCCCCCCTTTTTAAGGATCTTGATCTTATCCCTTCGGGATATGATCTTATTCCTTCTAAGGTGGGATCTTGGTGCGCCTTGACCAGGGGTGTGGGGCCTTGCCCCCACTACGCACGTTCATGTGGGTCCCCCCATGCAGGTGGGCCCCACTTCGGAACCTTCTAGAACCTTCCCGGTACAATACCGAAAAATCCCGAACATTTTCCGGTGGCCAAAATATGACTTCCCATTTATAAATCTTTACCTCCGGACCATTCCGGAACTCCTCGTGACGTCCGGGATCTCATCCGGGACTCCGAACAACTTTCGGTTAACCGCATACTAATATCTCTACAACTCTAGCGTCACCGAACCTTAAGTGTGTAGACCCTACGGGTTCGGGAGACATGCAGACATGACCGAGACGACTCTCCGGTCAATAACCAACAGCGGGATCTGGATACCCATGTTGGCTCCCACATGTTGCACGATGATCTCATTGGATGAACCACGATGTCGAGGATTCAATCAATCCCATATACAATTCCCTTTGTCAATTGGTACATTACTTGCCCGAGATTCGATCGTCGGTATCCCAATACCTTGTTCAATCTCGTTACCGGCAAGTCACTTTACTCGTATCGTAACGCATGATCCCGTGGCTAACTCCTTAGTCACATTGAGCTCATTATGATGATGCATTACCGAGTGGGCCCAGAGATACCTCTCCGTCGTACGGAGTGACAAATCCCAGTCTCGATTAGTGCACCTTTATAGCCACCCAGTTACGTTGTGACGTTTGGTACACCCAAAGCATTCCTACGGTATCCGGGAGTTGCACAATCTCATGGTCTAAGGAAATGATACTTTACATTAGAAAAGCTCTAGCAAACGAACTACACGATCTTGTGCTATGCTTAGGATTGGGTCTTGTCCATCACATCATTGTCCTAATGATGTGATCCCGTTATCAATGACATCCAATGTCCATGGTCCGGAAACCATAACCATCTATTGATCAACGAGCTAGTCAACTAGAGGCTTACTAGGGACATGTTGTGGTCTATGTATTCACACATGTATTACGGTTTCCAGTTAATACAATTATAGCATGAACAACAGACAATTATCATTAACAAGGAAATACAATAATAACCATATTATTATTGCCTCTAGGGCATATTTCCAACAATCTCCCACTTGCACTAGAGTCAATAATCTAGTTCACATCACCATGTGATTAACACTCAAAGTTCACATCGCCATGTGACTAATACCCAAGAGTTTACTAGAGTCAATAATCTAGTTCACATCACCATGTGATTAACACTCAATGAGTTCTAGGGTTTGATCATGTTATGCTTACGAGAGAGGTTTTAGTCAACGGGTCTGCAACATTCAGATCCGTGTGTGCTTTACAAATCTCTATGTCATCTTGTAGATGCAGCTACCACGCGCTACTTGGAGCTATTCCAAATAACTGCTCTACTATACGAATCCGGTTCACTACTCAGAGTCATCCGGATTAGTGTCAAAGTTTGCATCGACGTAACCCTTTACGACGAACCCCCTTTCCACCTCCATAATCGAGAAAATTCCTTAGTCCACTAGATACTAAGGATAAGTTCGACCGCTGTCATGTGATCCCTTCCTGGATCACTATTGTACCCCTTGACTAACTCATGGCAAGGCACACTTCAGGTGCGGTACACAGCATAGCATATTGTAGAGCCTACGTCTAAAGCATAGGGGATGACCTTCGTCCTTTCTCTTTCTTCTGCCGTGGTCAGGTCTTGAGTCTTACTCAATACTCACACCTTGTAACACAGCCAAGAACTCCTTCTTTGCTGATCTATTTTGAACTCCTTCAAAATCTTGTCACGGTATGTATTCATTTGAAAGTACTATTAAGCGTTTTTGATCTATCCTTATAGATCTTGATGCTCAATGTTCAAGTAGCTTAATCCAGGCTTTCCATTAAAAGCACTTTTCAAATAACCCTGGATGCTTTCCAGAAATTCTACATCATTTCTGATCAACAATATGTTAACAACATATACTCATCAAAAATTCTATAGTGCTCCCACTCACTTCTTTGGAAATACAAGTTTCTCATGAACTTTGTATAAACCCAAAATCTTTGATCATCTCATCAAAGCGTTCATTCCAACTCCGAGATGCTTACTCCAATCCTTAGAAGGATTGCTGGAGCTTTGCATACTTGTTAGCATCTTTCAGGATTGACAAAACCTTCTGGTTGTATCACATACAACCTTTCCTCAAGAAAATCGTCGAGGAAACAATGTTTTGACATCCTATCTGCAAGATTTCATAAATAATGCAGTAACTGCTAATATAATTCTAACAGACTCTTAGCATCGCTACGAGTGAGAAAGTCTCATCGCAGTCAACTCCTTGAACTTGCCGGAAAACATCTTAACGACAAGTCGAGCTTTCTTAATGGTGACACTTACCATCATTGTCTGTCTTCCCTTTAAAATCCATCTGTACCCAACAGCCTTACGACCATCAAGTAGTTCTTTCAAAGTCTATACTTTGTTTTCATACATGGATCCTCTCGGATTTTATGGCCTCGAGCCATTCGTCGGAATCCGGGCCCACCATCGCTTCTCCATAGCTCGTAGGTTCATTGTTGTCTAGCAACATGACTTCCAAGACAGGATTACGTACCACTCTGAAGTAGTACGCATCCTTGTCGTCCTATGAGGTTTGGTAGTGACTTGATCTGAAGTTTCATGATCACTATCATAAGCTTCCACTTCAATTGGTGTAGGTGCCACAGGAACAACTTCCTGTGCCCTGCTACACATTAGTTGAAGTGACGGTTCAATGACCTCATCAAGTCTCCACCATCCTCCCACTCAATTCTTTCGAGAGAAACTTTTCCTCGAGAAAGGACCCGTTTCTAGAAACAATCACTTTTGCTTCCAGATCTGAAATAGGAGGTATACCCAACTGTTTTGGGTATTCTATGAAGATGCATTTATCCGCTTTGGGTTCGAGCTTATCAGCCTGAAACTTTTTCACATAAGCGTCGCAGCCCCAAACTTTTAAGAAACGACAGCTTAGGTTTCTCTAAACCATAGTTCATACGGTGTCGTCTCAACGGAATTGCGTGGTGCCCTATTTAAAGTGAATGCGGTTGTCTCTAATGCCTAACCCATAAACGATAGTTGTAATTCGATAAGAGACATCATGGTATGCACCATATCCAATAGGGTGCAGTTATGATGTTCGGACACACCATCACAATATGGTGTTCCAGGCGGTATTAGTCGTGAAACAATTTCCACAATTTCTTAATTGTGTGCCAAACTCGTAACTCAGATATTCATCTCTATGATCATATCACAGACATTTTATCCTCTTGTCACGACGATCTTCAACTTCACTCTGAAATTACTTGAACCTTTCAATAATTCAGACTTGTGTTTCATCAAGTAAATATTCTCAGCATCTACTCAAATCATCTGTGAAGTAAGAACATAACGATATCCACTGCGTGCCTCAGCACTCATTGGACTGCACACATCAAATGTATTACTTCCAACAAGTTGCTCTCTTGTTCCATCTTACTGAAAACGAGGCCTTTCAGTCATCTTGCCCATGTGGTATGATTTGCATGTCTCAAGTGATTCAAAATCAAGTGAGTCCAAATGATCCATCTGTATGGACTTTCTTCATGCATATATACTAATAGACATGGTTCGCATGTCTCAATCTTTTCAAAAACGAGTGAGTCCAAAGATCCATCAACATGGAGCTTCTTCATGCGTTTTATACCAATATGACTCAAGTGGCAGTGCCACAAGTATGTGGTACTATCATTACTATCTTATATCTTTTGGCATGAACATGTGTATCACTACGATCGAGATTCAATAAACCATTCATTTTAGGTGCAAGACCATTGAAGGTATTATTCAAATAGACAGAGTAACCATTATTCTCCTTTAATGAATAACCGTATTGCGATAAACATAATCCAATCATGTCTATGCTCAACGCAAACACCAAATAATAATTATTCAGGTTTAACCCCAATCTCGATGGTAGAGGGAGCATGCGATGCTTGATCACATCAACCTTGGAAACACTTCCAACACATATCGTCATCTCACCTTTAGCTAGTCTCCGTTTATTCCGCAGCTTTTATTTCGAGTTACTAACACTTAGCAACCGAACCGGTATCTAATACCCTGGTGCTACTAGGAGTACTAGTAAAGTACACATTAATATAATGTATATCCAATATACTTCTGTCGACCTTGCCAGCCTTCTCATCTACGAAGTATCTAGGGTAGTTCTGCTTCAGTGACCGTTCCCCTCATTTCAGAAGCACTTAGTCTCGGGTTTGGGTTCAACCTTGGGTTTCTTCACTAGAGCAGCAACTGATTTGCCGTTTCATGAAGTATCCCTTCTTGCCCTTGCCCTTCTAGAAACTAGTGGTTTTACTAACCATCAACAATTGATGCTCCTTCTTGATTTCTACTTTCGCGGTGTCAAACATCGCGAGTTGCTCAAGGATCATCATGTCTATCCCTGATATGTTATAGTTCATCACGAAGCTCTAATAGCTTGGTGGCAGTGACTATGGAGAACCATCACTATCTCATCTGGAAGATTAACTCCCACTCGATTCAAGTGATTGTAGTACTCAGACAATCTGAGCACATGCTCAACGATTGAGCTTTTCTCCCTTAGTTTGCAGGCTTAAGAAACTTGTCAGAGGTCTCATACCTCTTGACGTGGGCATTAGTCTGAAATCCCAATTTCAGTCTTTGGAACATCTCATATGTTCTGCGACGTTTCAAAACCGTCTTTGGTGCCACAATTTTAAACCGTTAGCATCACACACTGAACTATCACGTAGTCATCAAAACGTGTATGTCAGATGTTTCGTAACATCTACAGACGACGCTCGAGGTTCAGCACACCGAGCGGTGCATTAAGGACATAAGCCTTCTGTGCAGCAATGAGGACAATCCTCAGTTTACGGACCCAGTCCGCATAATTGCTACTATCAACTTTCAACTAAATTTTCTCTAGGAACATATCTTAGTAGAACTAAAGCGTAAGCTACGACATTATTTGCAAAGACCTTTTGACTATGTTCATGATAATTAAGTTCATCTGATTATTTAATGAACTCCCACTTAGATAGACATCCCTCTAGTCATCTAAGTGATACATGATCCGAATCGACTAGGCCGTGTCCGATCATCACGTGAGACGGACTAGTCATCATCGGTGAACATCTCCATGTTGATCGTATCTACTATACGACTCATGTTCGACCTTTCGGTCTCTTGTGTTCCGAGGCCATGTCTGTACATGCTAGGCTCGTCAAGTCAACCTAAGTGTTTTGCTTGTGTTCCGAGGCCATGTCTGTACATGCTAGGCTCGTCAACACCCGTTGTATGCGAACGTTAGAATCTATCACACCCGATCATCACGTGGTGCTTCGAAACAACGAACCTTCGCAACGGTGCACAGTTAGGGGGAACACATCTCTTGAAATTTTAGTGAGGGATCATCTTATTTATGCTACCGTCGTTCTAAGCAAATAAGATGTAAACATGACAAACATCACATGCAAATCATAAAGTGACATGATATGGCCAATATCATCTTGCGCCTTTTGATCTCCATCTTCGAGGCGCGGCATGATCACCTTCGTCACCGGCATGACACCATGATCTCCATCATCGTGTCTTCATGAAGTTGTCTCGCCAACTATTACTTCTACTACTATGGCTAACGGTTAGCAATAAAGTAAAGTAATTACATGGCGTTTTTCATTGACACGCAGGTCATACAATAAATTAAGACAACTCCTATGGCTCCTGCCGGTTGTCATACTCATCGACATGCAAGTCGTGATTCCTATTACAAGAACATGATCAATCTCATACATCACATATATCATTCATCACATCCTTTTGGCCATATCACATCACATAGCATACCCTGCAAAAACAAGTTAGACGTCCTCTAATTGTTGTTGCATGTTTTACGTGGCTGCTATGGGTTTCTAGCAAGAACGTTTCTTACCTACGCAAAAGCCACAACGGTGATATGCCAATTGCTATTTACCCTTCATAAGGACCCTTTTCATCGAATCCGATCCGACTAAAGTGGGAGAGACAGACACCCGCTAGCCACCTTATGCATCAAGTGCATGTCAGTCGGTGGAACCTGTCTCACGTAAGAGTACGTGTAAGGTCGGTCCGGGCCGCTTCATCCCACAATGCCGCCGAATCAAGATAAGACTAGTAACGGTAAGCAAATTGAACAAATCGTCGCCCACAACTACTTTGTGTTCTACTCGTGCATAGAATCTACGCATAAACCTGGCTCATGATGCCACTGTTGGGGAACGTAGCAGAAATTCAAAATTTTCCTACGTGTCACCAAGATCAATCTAGGAGATGCTAGCAACGAGAGGGGAGGAGTGCATCTACATACCCTTGTAGATCGCGAGCGGAAGCGTTCAAGAGAACGGGGTTGATGGAGTCGTACTCGTCGTGATCCAAATCACCGATGATCCTAGCGCCGAACGGACGGCACCTCCGCGTTCAACACACGTACGGAGCGGGGACGTCTCCTCCTTCTTGATCCAGCAAGGGGGAGGAGAAGTTGATGGAGATCCAGCAGCACGACGGCGTGGTGGTGGAAGTAGCGGGATCCCGGCAGGGCTTCGCCAAGCGCAAGCGGGGAGGAAGAGGTGTCACGGGAGGGAGGGAGGCGCCAGGGCTTGGGGTGCTGCTCCCATGCGCCTCCCCACTATATATAGGGGTGGAGGGGGCTGGTTTCTTGCCCTCCAAGTCCATTGGGGCGTTGGCAAAGGTGGGGGAAAGAAATCCCATCATTTCCCTTCCCCACCGATTGTTATCCCCCTTTTTAGGGATCTTGATCTTATCCCTTCGGGATATGATCTTATTCCTTCTAAGGTGGGATCTTGGTGCGCCTTGACCAGGGGTGTGGGGCCTTGCCCCCACTACCCACGTTCATGTGGGTCCCCCCATGCAGGTGGGCCCCACTTCGGAACCTTCTAGAACCTTCCCGGTACAATACCGAAAAATCCCGAACATTTTCCGGTGGCCAAAATAGGACTTCCCATATATAAATCTTTACCTCCGGACCATTCCGGAACTCCTCGTGACGTCCGGGATCTCATCGGGACTCCGAACAACTTTCAGTTAACCGCATACTAATATCTCTACAACTCTAGCGTCACCGAACCTTAAGTGTGTAGACCCTACGGGTTCGGGAGACATGCAGACATGACCGAGACGACTCTCCGGTCAATAACCAACAGCGGGATCTGGATACCCATGTTGGCTCCCACATGTTCCACGATGATCTCATCGGATGAACCACGATGTCGAGGATTCAATCAATCCCGTATACAATTCCCTTTGTCAATCGGTACGTTACTTGCCCGAGATTCGATCGTCGGTATCCCAATACCTTGTTCAATCTCGTTACCGGCAAGTCACTTTACTCGTACCGTAACGCATGATCCCGTGGCTAACTCCTTAGTCACATTGAGCTCATTATGATGATGCATTACCGAGTGGGCCCAGAGATACCTCTCCGTCATACGGAGTGACAAATCCCAGTCTCGATTCGTGCCAACCCAACAGACACTTTCGGAGATACCTGTAGTGCACCTTTATAGCCACCCAGTTACGTTGTGACGTTTGGTACACCCAAAGCATTCCTACGGTATCCGGGAGTTGCACAATCTCATGGTCTAAGGAAATGATACTTGACATTAGAAAAGCTCTAGCAAACGAACTACACGATCTTGTGCTATGCTTAGGATTGGGTCTTGTCCATCACATCATTCTCCTAATGATGTGATCCCGTTATCAATGACATCCAATGTCCATGGTCAGGAAACCATAACCATCTATTGATCAACGAGCTAGTCAACTAGAGGCTTACTAGGGACATGTTGTGGTCTATGTATTCACACATGTATTACCGTTTCTAGTTAATACAATTATAGCATGAACAACAGACAATTATCATGAACAAGGAAATACAATAATAACCATTTTATTATTGCCTCTAGGGCATATTTCCAACACCTTATACCTTCCTTGTGCCACTTCAAAATTTTGGCAGACTCCTTCAGGATGAAAAGGCGCTGCAGTCTTTTTATAAAATCAAGATACCGAAGAACCTTAACGGGGATGGTTAGCTGCTTTTTCTCACCATCCTCACCGACCACCTCAATGCGCCGAGACGAACCGCACTTCCTACAGTACTTGTCATCCGCATACTCGTGCCTAAACAAAAGGCAATTCTTCGGGCAAACATCTATTTTCTCATAATCCATAGACAGTGCCTTCATGCTTTTCTTTGTATCGCACATGCTTTTCGGCAGTTCATGACCCTCAGGGAGGCTGTTAGCCCATACTCCCAGGAATGCTTCGAAGCATTTCTGGCTACAGCCGTACTCAGCCTTGACTGCAATCAGTTGCGAGATGGCATCCAGCTGAGATATTTTCGCACCCGCATAAAGAGGTTTCTTCGACGAGGCCAAGACCTCCAAGAAGGCCTTTGCGGTTGCCTCCGGCTCCTCCGGTTCATTCTCTGAAGGTGTCGCATTTGCCGTTTCTGCAACAATGACATCATCTAGCATGTCCCTGACCCCGTCGTCCTCATATCCATCGATGCGTTGTCGCATCACCTCCTCTCTACCACGGTCCTGCTCGGCTATGTTTATCGGCGGCATGTCAAAGTTTGGCATATATCCGTGCACGCGAAGGTGCTCACTCATGTTCGTCTGATTTCTACGGTGACGTCTGGCACATCTCGCACAGGGGCATGGTGGGATAATTCTCATTGGACGAGGGAATATCTCCTTCAAATACACATCAGTTTTCGCGATCCACTCTGATGTTACTCGATTCCGACGGATAAAACCACTGTACATCCACTGATTATCTGCCATCCTCTGCTTTTTTGCAAGCCACACAACATAATTAAGGATTCACTTAAATTAATCACATCAAATTTTCAGTTTCTACCGCGTTGAATCCACCTACATCTCTAATAGGTAAAGATGGGTCCTAATCCCACCCGAGGATGTGTAGATTGAGTACGTTCTCCATTTTACCCCGTTCTGAGACAAAATTTCGGCAGCACCTCCCCGTTGTTCTCCAGATACACGTCTCGGCAAATAGCCGAGAGAATGTGCTCCGGAGAACAATGGGGAGGCGCCGCCGAAATCCTGTCTCGAAACGGGGTAGAACATGGAGAACATACCCAATCTACACATCCTCGGGCTATCCGTGGAAAACGCTGGACAATCCGAAAGAGCTGCGGTGATAAATATGCAATTGAATGCATATTTATCGATGCAACCCTTTCGGACGGGAGACGCCTAGGTTACGCCAGTTGACTTGAGAATGAAATCTAGTGATATGAAAAAATGGAGGAGATGGACTTGTAGCTCACCCTCGGCTGTAGAGGAAGTAGTTGAACAGCAGAGGGATGCTCAGGGGGAACAACACGTCGGACAACGGTCACTCCGATGAAATGCGACACCACAAAGCCTGCAAATTCCATAGCGACAAAAAATTAGAACATCACAACTCATAGAACATCACAATATCATCATCATCGTCTAACAATCATCGAATCATAAAAAAAACATCATCATCATCTAAAAATTATCGAAGCATAAAAAAACATCATCATCTATCATCAATATCATCATCTACCAATCATCTATCATCTATCATCTATCATCATCATCATCTCAAAATCATCGAAGCATAAAAAATCATCATTATCACTTCTCATCTAACAATCGTCATCATCTCAAAAAAAATCGTATGAACAAGTTATCTATCTAACTACCATCTATGTGTCTAACTATCACATTTAGCCCTCTTATCCTCTGCAAAATCATGAAAAAAACAGAAAAAATGTTCTTGGGAGGGAAGGGGCCGGACGTAACGGAGAGGAGGTCGAGGAGGCAGTTGCTCCTGGGAGGGAGCGCGGCGACTCCGGGCAGGAGGCCCTCCCCTCACCACTTAGCGGCGGCGGCGTTGGGTGGGATGAGGTCGAGTCGGGGCGGGGTGGCGGCGTTGGGTGGGACGAGGTCGGGGCGGGGCGGCGGCCAGGGCGGGGACGAGGTCAAGCCGGGGCGGCGGCCGAGGCGGGGCGGCGGCGACGAGTTCGGGGCGGGGACGAGGTCGGGGCGGGGAAGGTCATCGGCCGGGGCGTGGACGAGGTCGGGACGGGGTGTCGGCCGGGGCGGGGAAGAGGTCGGGGCAGGGCCGGGCGTCGGCCGGGGCGTGGACGAGGTCGGGGCGGGGCAGCGGCGTTCGGCGGCGTTGGGTGGCGGCGGCTATCGGGGTCGAGAGAGAGGTTGGGGTCGGGGTGAGACAGAGAGGGAATGGGTGGAGGAGGATGAATAGCAAGTGGATAAGGTCACCCCTATGCTGACGGCCCGGCCGTCGGCATAGGCTGGGTCCACAAGTCAGTGGAGCGGGAGGAGTGGATAAGGTGGCCTATGCCGACGGCTAGGCTGTAGTCATAGATGGCAACCACTTTTTTTTTGAAGAAATTAGTCCCACCTCGCCCGGGGACAAGCAATTTGACCTGTTTAAATAGTTCACTAATCCATACGTTATAAGCTCCGGTATTCAATAGACTTATATGAAGAAAACAGACAATTACTGTAAAACTTTCAATGCCCGGGCAGCCGGCCCGGTGCCCGGGCACTGAAGGTTTCACCGTGATAGTACGTTTTCCATGATGAATACCGGAGTTTTTAATAAATTCAATTATTACATTTTTTAGATTTTTAGTTTACCATGTGTATGGGACCCAGTGCGACGCCAGTGAGGAGGGCACATCCCGGAGCCGCGTGCCCTGGGGGGTAGCAATGCCACCGGAGCGTCGGGTCTACACGGAGGGGATTTTGCTGTGGCTTTGGCCCGGATGTTGCTCCAAAGTGATCCTATGGGCTAACCTGACACAACCGGGTGGATAGTTCCATTGGTCAAAGCCCGTCCGTGCAAAGTCAAAGGGCTAGATCCCGTTGTCAAACGCTACAGGGTTAGGCGGGACGGGGGCCCTGGGGGGGTAGCAATGCCACCGGAGCGTCGCACCAGGACCTCATACATGCCGTACGGTATGGTGGCATGTCCGAAGAGGCGGCACACGTCTCTGGGGTGTGGCCCCCCTCACGGACGGTGATGACACGGTAGTAGACGTTCTGCGGTAACGATGCGGCGTGAATATTATTAAACACTCGAAGAGCGATAAAATTGTTTTTTACACGACGTGGGCACATGTGCTATAGGACTGATGGTAATTTTTCATAACTTTTCGTGATGGAGAAGTATCTGAACACTTCCCTCTACGCGGATTGCTCTTCGCGTGTCTACGACTGTGGCCGGCGGCCTCCAGGAGCTAGCATGCCGTCAAATCTTGCGTAGGCGGCCTCTCACAAGTCTGGGAGTGTTGTGGCTGTTCCAAACGCCCGGCACGCTTGTCCGGGGTGTGCCCCCCTCACGGACGGCGCCGCCGCCGGCACCTGGAGGGGGGAAACGGACGCGTCGGTTCTACACGGAGGGGATCTTACTGTGGCTTTGGCACGGATGTTGCTCCAAAGTGTTCCTATGGGCTGACCTAACACAACCAGCCTGATAGTTCCACTGGTCAAAGCCAGTCTGTGCAAAGTCAAAGGGCTAGATCCCGTGGTCAAACGCTACAGGGTTCGGTGGGGCGGGGGGCCTGGGGGGGAAGCAATGCCACCGGAGCGTCGCATCGAGACCTCATCATGCCGTATGGTGTGGTGGCATGTCCGAAGAGGCGGCACGCGTCTCCGGTGTGTGGCCCCCCTCACGGACGACGATGACACGGTAGTAGACGTTCTGCGGTAACGATGCGGCTTGAATATTATTAAATATTCGCAGCGCGATAAAATCATGAGTTTTTTACACGACGTGGGCACATGTGCTATAGGACTGATGGTAATTTTTCATGATGGAGAAGTATCTGAACACTTCCCTCTACGCGGATTGCTCTTCGCGTGTCTACGACTGTGGCCGGCGGCCTCCAGGAGCAAGCATGCCGCCAAATCTTGCGTAGGCGGCCTCTCACAAGTCTGGAAGTGTTGTGGCTGTTGCAAACGCCAGGCACGCGTCTCCGGGGTGTGCCTCCCCTCATGTACGGCGCCGCCGCCGGCACACGGAGGGGGAAACGGACGCATCGGGTCTACACGGAGGGGATCTTACTGTGGCTTTGGCCCGAATGTTACTCCAAAGTGTTCCTATGGGCTGACCTAACACAACCGGGTGGATAGTTCCACTGGTCAAACCCGTCCGTGCATAGTCAAAAGGCTAGATCCCGTGGTCAAACGCTACAGGGTTAGGCGGGACGGGGGCCCTAGGGGTAGCAATGCCACCGGAGCATCGCACCGGGACCTCATACATGCCGTACGGTGTGGTGGCATGTCCGAAGAGGCGGCACACGTCTCCGGGATGTGGCCCCCCTCACGGACGGTGATGACACGGTAGTAGATGTTCTGCGGTAACGATGCGGCGTGAATATTATTAAATACTCGGAGCGCGATAAAATCATGAGTTTTTTACACGACGTGGGCACATGTGCTATATGAATGATGGTAATTTTTCATAATTTTTCATGATGGAGAAGTATCTGAACACTTCCCTCAACGCGGATTGCTCTTCGCGTGTCTACAACTGTGGCCGGCGGCCTCCAGGAGCTAGCATGCCGCCAAATCTTGCGTAGGCGGCCTCTCACAAGTCTGGAAGTGTTGTGGCGGCTGCAAACGCCTAGCACGCGCCTCCGGGGTGTGCCCCCCTCACGGACGGCGCCGCCGCCGGCACCTGGAGGGGGGAAACGAACGCGTCGGGTCTACACGAAGGGGATCTTACTGTGGCTTTGGCCCGGATGTTTCTCCAAAGTGTTCCTATGGGCTGACCTAACATAACCGGGTGGATAGTTCCACTGGTCAAACCCGTCCGTGCATAGTCAAAGGGCTAGATCCCGTGGTCAAACGCTACAGGGTTAGGCGGGACGGGGGCCCTGGGGGTAGCAATGCCACCGGAGCATCGCATCGAGACCTCATACATGCCGTACGGTGTGGTGGCATGTCCGAAGAGGCGGCACGCGTCTCCGTGGTGTGGCCCCCCTCACGGACGGCGATGACACGGTAGTAGATGTTCTGCGGTAACGATGCGGCGTGAATATTATTAAATACTCGAAGCGCGATAAAATCATGAGTTTTTTACACGATGTGGGCACATGTGCTATATGACTGATGGTAATTTTTCATAATTTTTCGTGATGGAGAAGTATCTGAACACTTCCCTCTACGCGGATTGCTCTTCGCGTGTCTACGACTGTGGCCGGCGGCCTCCAGGAGCTAGCATGCCGCCAAATCTTGCGTAGGCGGCCTCTCAAAAGTCTGGAATTGTTGTGGCGGTTGCAAACGCCCGGCACGCGTCACCGGGGTGTGCCCCCCCTCACGGACGGCGCCGCCGCCGGCACACGGAGGGGGGAAACGGAAGCGTCTGGTCTACACTGACGGGATCTTACTGTGGCTTTGACCCGGATGTTGCTCCAAAGTGTTCCTATGGGCTGACCTAACACAACCGGGTGGAGAGTTCCACTGGTCAAAGCCCGTCCGTGCAAAGTCAGAGGGCTAGATCCCGTGGTCAAACGCTACAGGGTTAGGCGGGTCGGGGGCCCTGGGGGTAGCAATGCTACCGAAGCGTCGCACTGGGACCTCATACATGCCGTACTGTGTCGTGGCATGTCCGAAGAGGCGGCACGCATCTCCGGGGTGTGCCCCCCTCACGGACGGCACCGCCGCCGGCACCTGGAGGGGGGAAACGAACGCGTCGGGTCTACACGAAGGGGATCTTACTGTGGCTTTGACCCGGTTGTTTCTCCAAAGTGTTCCTATGGGCTGACCTAACATAACCGGGTGAATAGTTCCACTGGTCAAACCCGTCCGTGCATAGTCAAAGGGCTAGATCCCGTGGTCAAACGCTACAGGGTTAGCCGGGACGGGGGCCCTGGGGGTAGCAATGCCACCGGAGCATCGCATCGGGACCTCATACATGCCGTACGGTGTGGTGGCATGTCCGAAGAGGCGGCACACGTCTCCGGGATGTGGCCCCCCTCACGGACGGCGATGACACGGTAGTAGATGTTCTGCGGTAACGACGGCGGCAGCGACGCCCGTGAGGGGGGCACTCCCCGGAGCCGCGTGTCGGGTGCCTGCGCCTGCCACCATGCTTCCACAACCATAGGAGGGCCCACCGCAACACCTGGCGGCATTGCTACCCCCCCATACCCCGTCCCGTCTAACCCTGACACAGACGACCGTCGGGTCTAGCCCTTTGACTTTCGCTGGACGTAGTTTGACCAGTGGACCTTTTCACCTGGTTGTCATAGCCCAGCCATAGCTACACCCCCGACACAGTCCCGGCACAACCCACCGCAAGATTCCCTCCGCGTCGGCCCGACGTGGCCATTTCCCCCCTCCAGGGCACGGCAGCATCCACACCCATGAGGGGGGAGGGGGCACACCCCGGAGCGGCGTGCCGGGTGCCTGCGCCTGCCACCACGTTTCCACAACCGTAGGAGGGCCCATCGCAACACCTGGCAGCATTGCTACCCCTCACTGGTACCCCGTCGTCCCGTCTAACCTCTCCATGACACGACGGAAGCAAGGCCCGTGTGGGGGGCAATCGATATATGTTTTTTGTACATTTAAGTTAATGAAATTAGTTTTGAAAAAAAATAAAAATAGAGAAAATAGATAAAATATTAAAATATTATTAGAAATCTATGCCTACGGCAAAGCCGTCGGCATAGCTACGGCCACGGAACAGTAGAGCCCTGGATCGATGACGTGGCGTAGGGCGGGGATCGATGATGTGGCAAAATCCATGGGCCAGGTCTATGCCGACGGTAAGACCGTCGGCATAGAAATGCCACCCCACGGGATCGGCGAGCGACGCGGATCGATGATGTGGCGGCGCCGCCGAACGATGACGTCGGCATAGCTATGCCGACGGCCACCGTTAGCCCGTCGGCATAGCCTGACGCCGTCAAACTGTCGTCGCCGCTCGGGTAGACGGGCCCACGTGATATGCCGACGGCCGCCGTAGGTATATTTGAAGCAAGGCCGACAGCCCCCGTCGGCATAGATGGGCATACACCGACGGCCTTTCTACGCCGACGGCTTTAGCTGGGCCGTCGGGGTATGCCCATCTATGCCGACAGGGGCCGTCGGCAACACAAATTTTTCTGGTAGTGATTTACTTGAACTTTTGAAAACGTTCACCCCGCATTTGAAAAATGTTATCACAGTGTAATGATTTGTTCATGTAATTTTTTTTAAATATTCATACCATTATTTTTGAACACGCACAAGCGTGTGCGCATCAAGCATTAAAGAAGAATAGGGAAGAAGAGCCCTGGCCACCAGTGTCTTACCAGATGTCTGGGGCTAAGTCAGAGGCCCAGGCCCCTCCCTGGAGGGCCTCAAAGACTGTCTTGGAAGCACGCACACGTCTAGGTGTGCGCTGATACAACTTGGGAGCAATGTCATGAAACCTACAACCCAGCCCCTGCAACCAACTATCTTCCTAGGAAAGCGTGCTATGGCCGTCGCCCAATAGTGTCATGGTGGCAGTCTGAAAGAATGTTCGTATACCATTGAAAAACATTTCACGCGTTTCAAAAGAATGCTTCATGATGTTTTAAAAAATAATTATACAATATTAAAAAAACGTTCGCATAAGTTTTAGATAATATTTCTTACCATTCAGAAAAATGTTTGCAGCATATAAAAAATGCTATAACACTTGGAAATGTTTGCACGTTTTATGAAAATGAGAATCTTCCAGAGCGAACGTGCACAGCGGCACGTTACAGCGCGACGGGCTGGATATATAGTCTTCCGACTACGTGTAGGATCAGGATGACCTGCCGATCTGAGCAAGCGTCACGGAGACGCGCGCTGTTCGTGCTATAATAAGGCATAACAGGCCCTTGCCGGCAGGCCTGGAGAAACAGGCCCTTCCCGGCAGGCCGATTCCGAGACCAAGACCGACGGGAGGACCGGCAAGCCGATGGAGACACAGAGCAAGATCGGCGGCGAGGACGGCGAGATGGAAACGGGAGGGAAGCCGTCCAAGGGAAGGATCGCCGGCGAGTGCCTGAAACTAGAGGAGCTGCTCCAGCACGCCGCCGTAATAGAGGCTTCTGGACACCTCTTATCCATACCCTACAATGTTGCTTTAAGATCTGTGCTACACAACTAACTTCTTACATGAAAATTTCCTTTTTTTGTTTCTTCAAAACAAAACAATATATGCACTTCAAACTTCGCAGGACCACAAAACATTCTTACTACAATGTGGGAAAAAACTTTCAGATTTTTTGATACGACATAAATATACAAAATGAGATTTTTTTAGATAAAAAGTATTAGTTTTAGTATATATGTTTCACGAAAAAATCTGAAAGTTTTTTCCAATATTCTAGTTAGAATGTTTTGTTGTCCTTCAAAAGATTGAAGTTTATATGTTGTTTTATTTGGAACAAATAAAAAAACAAAAGTACTCACACAAATCTTGATGCAGAAATGAATGGCTAGATAAGGGAGTATATGAAAGCCTATGCTTTATCAAATGTTAACGGACGAGAATCCGGCGTCCTGCCGGGAGGAGACCGCGCACAGACTGGTTAGCGACATCATGTCGAAATTCGAAGCGAAGGTCGGCGACGTCGCCTCCGTACTCGAAGCAGAGGAGACCCGGAAGGAGGCGGCGGCGGCGCTGAGCTTGGGCTTCAAGCTGCAGCTCTGCTCCGAGCAGATCGAAGAGCTGCGGCGCGAGATGTGCGGACTGCTGAGGTCGTTCTCGCCGGAGAACAAGGACGTGAAGAGGACCATGATCGCGTTTTGCTCCGACCCGTACGTGCGCCGCATCGCCAAGCTGCAGTGGATCGCCAAGCGCATCAGCATGCTCCAGCAGATGGACCCGGACCTCGACTCCAAGGTGAATTCGAACATCGTCCAGCTGAAGTCGGAATCCTTCTTATCAGCCATGGACGAGGTGGACGAGGAGTGCAGCAGGGAGGGAGTCGCCGGCGAAGGCCGCCGTGGCCAAGAAGTTTCCATGGAGATGGAGGCGAAGAGATTCGCTGCCTACCGTTTCTACTGGAAACGTCTATGGGGCGTCCACAACAGCTTCGAAAACCAAACTGAGCACACAACACACATGCTGCATGCGTGCTACTTAGTTACTCTATGCTACTCCTACATCTCTAACTCATCCCTCACTTGTCTGTGTGCAGCGCTGATGAGCTCCATGCTCTACACACATTGCACGCCGCGCCACCGCCCGGCTGAAGCTGTCGCTGGGAGCACCTTGCAGGTCTACTCCATCAAAGTCTCGGCCATAAAAGGACTCGAGTGGCCACTAGAGGTGTAAGGAGTGGTCGCGGCCCGAGACGTCGCGGACCGTCGTCGCAACCCTATCTTCCTTCGTACGCGGTGTTCCTGCCAAATCCTCACAGAACAAGTATGTGTGCTACTTTCTTTTTCTCATCTTATTTGTTTCCTGCAATCCTTTCTGATTAGTCAATGGCAAATGGCGATGCTCGCAGGATCCTTTCTTGCGATTGAACGGCCCGGTTCGCGCAATCGTGTCGATGGACACCGTTTACATCGAGATCCAGTTGAGAGTCAAGGGCGCAACAGTATCTGAGGATAGAGCATTGATCGACACATTCTACTTTTACAATGGTGACGGTTTCCGCACCCATCTGGTCGACAACGACTTTTGCACACTCGAGTTATGCTATGAGCAACTTGAACGGTCGGTCCAGGCCACTATCCTGAGTGTGGTTGTTACACCCAAACTAGGGTCATTGCCTTTTCCACATGGCGTCCGAGTTGTTTGCTCTTCGCTACCTCGTGACGACAATGAAGTGCTCGCTGAGCTCCCATCGAGACAAGTTTTGTTGGTTGATTCAGAAGATGGAACAATGCCAATGGCTAGCAATGGCCACCTTGATCGCTTAAGACATGTAGTTTCTGTGGAATTAGAAGGAAAGCTGCAAGTCCTCATAATGGCCTATTCACCATCACAATCTGCTGACATTGTTGCTCGATTGCTCTTCACGCCCAAAAAATGCAACATAAGTAAAGAGGCATGCTACCTTGATGATGCCTCTGTGGTGGAGATTACTGTTGCTTGGTCCCTTATTCCCTCGAAAATGATATCTTGATTAATAGATATGTGGACTCTTTTGACAGTGTGAACACTTCGAATCCTGTTGAAGATTGAATGAACTTGTTAAAGATGACATAGAAAAGAAAATCATGATGACTAGACATATGCGGACCCTTTGGTTGGATATGAGTCTTTTTGTGTCATTTCGTGATCTATTGTGTCTTTAGTCATCATTTAATACACTATGTTCCCTTATTTTAGAGCCCTCTCATTCAATTGAGATGTTCAACTTTTAATTTGGTTCACGATTTTAACTGGGTCAACGATTTGTCAATGAGCTCTCTCATTCAGTTAAGCTATTCAATATTGGATTTGGTCCATAATTTTGAGTATCAATGGTTTCTCAAATTAACCGGCAGCAACCAGTCTAAAAAGCACATCAGTCCCATGCATTCTCTCACCACCTAGAAAGAAAAAGTGTCAACATGTGACATTGACGCGTCAAAATAATACATCAGCCACCAACGCAAGAAACATCCTAAGATAAGTATGAGTTAATTAATAGATAACACAGAATAACGTCGTCAGGAAAGCCCATCAAAACACCATGTTATAAAAAGGAAACACACACCGTCTTTCCCACACGCCAAACCAAATAACAAATAAAAAAAAGGTGAAATGCCAACAACATCAACGGCACAGTGAACACGCTCAACCCTTCTAGTTGTCAACAAATGTGACCCTTCTAATCATTGTCAAGCTATGCTAACCATTTAATTATGGTAAATGATTCTTATCGGCCAGTCGGTCGCACCAATTTGTTCGCTCGCGTACTCGCGCAACACTCAGTCAATGTGCACAGCTGGACCCACCCACGCCCTGCCCACGTTTCTTCCACATTCTTATCTCATCGTGCTTTTTTCACCAAGGCCACACCTCGTCTTCTACCTCTCTTCCTCCACCTCTCTCCCCACACGTGAGAGCCATCGAACAGCTGTCCCGCCATGTCTCATCCATCAACGCCGGCGAGGTCATCAGCCTCACGCTCCTCTGCAGCAGTGCCACGAACCACTCAGGGCGGTGGGAGCTACTAGGATCGCCTGGGCGCCCGTGCTGCGACGCGCGACGAGAGGTGCTGGAACTCCAACCGACATGCTCCGACAAGCTTCTCTGGTGCCGAGCGGCAGGGTCGACCAAAGTTGCAACTGGTTGTAACCAGCGGGTTTTACTGTGCTGGAAACAACAAATCATGGTGTTGAAAGAGAAATTCGTGTTGCTGGAACCATGCATCACAAATGTTGGAACCGGCTCGACGACGCTGCGACCGGGCGAGACGACGATGCTAGAACAATCACCGGTTTTTGGTGCAACCGGCCGACAAAGGAGTTGGAACCATAACAGACGGTGTTGCGACCGGCGGGGAGCTACATATATTTGTGTTGGGAACCGTCTTCTACCGGAGATGCAACTAGGGAGCTCAACGGAGAAGCTGTTCTGGGCGCAGTACGCCGTGCCAGAACATCCGGTGCCCTTTACCGATCAGCTGAAATGGCTGGTCGAGCTGCACAGGGTGGCCGAACTGGCCATGAAGGATTTGATAATCCGGTTGTGGCCGGCTGAGGCGATACCCAGCAGTTACTTTGGCCTCGTGAGGCGGGTGGTAGAGGCCTGTCCTCGGCTAGACATCGTCAAGCGATCGGTCTGCATGGAAGGTGCCCGCATGGCCTTCGCCCGCTGCAAGATGTGGTGGGCGAAGATGAACGCCGTCGAGGTGGCTACGGGGCCGCCAGGAGGCAAAGAGCACCGCACACCCGAACGATATTTCGCTGACGTCCTCGAAGGGTCTCAGCTTGCGGCAGCGCAGTGCAGGCGGGACATAATTTTCGAATGAATACACTCGTGTTTTGTCCCTGCCTTGTATAATGAAAACAAAGCCGGCTTGTAATGGAATGATTATTATGTTTTAATTGTATCCTCATGTGCGGCCGTGTTATATTTAATCTGAGGGTTGGCCAGTCGTCGGCTTCTGCCCTCACGTAGGTAGTACGGAGGTGTTCGGGATGGTATCTAAACAATCTTTATCCAATTATATGGTCCTTGAAGGAGTTGTTTAGCGCAACGAACCAGGCAATCAGACTATGCGGCTTAAACGCCCTCACTTAGCTTAGGAGTTTTATAATAAAACATAGGCGCAGCCCCTGGTATACGAACCAGAGTGCTGTCTGCGTCTGATCGGGAAGTACCAATCCTTCGCACAACGTGGAAAAAATCTCTAACGATTTGTGACCTCCGAACAGCTGACCGGCTCTCGCCGCATCATGACAGTCA
This sequence comes from Triticum aestivum, assembly GCF_018294505.1. Taxonomy (NCBI): domain Eukaryota; kingdom Viridiplantae; phylum Streptophyta; class Magnoliopsida; order Poales; family Poaceae; genus Triticum; species Triticum aestivum. Next base: position 597,768,565 of record NC_057799.1, read on the forward strand.
GTTTTCGGCTTTCTCTACTGATGTGCTCATCCGGTTTAGGCCAGGGCACAATCGCAGTAGTTCTCCCTCTACTACCCTAGCCGATGTAGCGGAACGTAGGGTAGCAAGCACAGGAGCCGGACAACCCAACTATTGACCAAAGACATGATTCGGAGCCAATGCATATAATGCTAAATTCGGGGTGCCGAACTTATCGATAAGAAGTGTTCAGACTTTGCTGCCGTATTATGGGGCGATCGTGAGCCCCTGGCGAATATGAAGCGTACCAAAGTGTACGAATGCCGTCGATAAGAAAATTGAAATAAAATGCAGTAAGAAGCGAAAACCACAGGAACTGGGTCGCAAACTATTTTCATTATAAATGGATGGATACGTCAAGGCGTATCTTGTACAGATAATGCGAGAAGCATCCGGGCTATTTGACATGCCGGAATCTAAGGGGCACAATGTGCGGGTTCTGAGCAATAAGTAAAAATACCGTCAAGAAGAACGTATAGAGGCTACCCTACAGACCTGTGCTGCTTGCCGCTTTTGTATGCCGATCCTATGAAAGGACTGGTGATCAGGCCTACGGGAAAAGGAACCTGAAACAGATAAAAAAAAGAAGACAAAGGATAAAAGTATGTGTGAGTCCCAAGTCGGTCAAGCCGTACTATGGACCACGAGCTATGCCTCCGTCGATGCCCATGGGATTTTGAGTGCGTAGTTATGTACGCGTGGTACTAGCGCCACTATGTTATCGGGACCGGGACGGGGGCAGGGCTGCTAGTCAAGCTCATGACGAGCCGGGCTGTCCTCATGCAGTGTAGTTTGGACTTTTTTGACGGTGTCCAGGGGCTCGGCAGCCGGATCCCGGTTCTGCTTGAGAAGGTCGTTTTGTACCTCTGCTGCTAGGGCGGCGGTGTGTTCTTCTGTGCGGAGAGAACGTTCTGTATTTCCATTGACTGTTATAACGCTGCATGGACCGGGCATCTTGAGCTTAAGGTAAGCATAATGTGGCACCATGTTGAATCGAGTAAACGCGATTCGTCGGAGCAGGGCATGATAGCCACTGCGAAAGGGGCTGATATCGAAGATGAGTTCTTTGCTACGGAAGTTGTCCGGAGATCCAAAGACCACCTCCAGCGTGATTGAGCCCGTACAACGGGCCTCTACGCCGGGTATAACTCCTTTAAAGGTAGTATTTGTGGGCTTGATCCATGAGGGGTTAATGCCCATTTTCCGTACTGTATCCTGATAGAGCAGGTTTAGGCTGCACCCGCCGTCCATAAGGACACGTGTCAGGTGGAATCCATCGATGATCGGATTGAGGACCAGCGCGGCTGAACCGCCATGACGAGTACTAGTCGGGTGATCTTGACGATCGAAGGTGATCGAGCATGACGACCACGGATTAAATTTTGGGGCGACTGGCTCTACCGCTTAGACGTCCCTGAGTGCGTGCTTGCGCTCCCTTTTGGGGATGTGTGTAGCATATATCATGTTCACCGTTTTGACCTGGGGGGAAACTTCTTCTGTCCCCCTGTGTTCGGTTGCCGGGGCTCTTCGCCGTCGTCCTCGCTTTGTGACCCCTTTTCCTTGGTTTCGGCGTTTAGCTTGCCTGCCTGTTTAAAAACCTAACAATCTCTGTTGGTATGATTGGCCGGTTTATCTGGGGTGCCATGTATCTGGCACGGACGATCAAGTATGCGGTCTAAGCTGGACGGTCCTTGATTGTTCCTTTTATACGGTTTCTTCCGTTGGCCGGACTTGGAGCCACTGAATCCGGCATTGACTGCAGTGTCATCGGTGTTGTCGCTGTTGTTTCGGCGTTTATGCCTGTTATGTCGAAGCCTGCCGTTGCTGCTTTTGACCTCGGAGGGGTCTGTCTCGCTAGCTGTATTTTTGCTGCGAGCAAGCCAGCTATCCTCACCCGCGCAAAAGCGGGTCATGAGTGCCGTGAGGGCTGCCATAGATTTTGGCTTTTCCTGGCCGAGGTGGCGGGCGAGCCATTCGCCATGGATGCTATGTTTAAAGGCTGCTAGGGCTTCGGCATCCAGACAGTCGACGATTTGGTTCTTTTTAGTTAGGAACCGAGTCCAGAACTGCCTGGCTAACTCTCCAGGCTGTTGAACTATATGGCTTAAGTCATCGGCGTCTGGTGGCCGGACATATGTACCTTGGAGGTTGTTCAGGAAGGCTTCTTCCAAGTCCTCCCAACTACCGATGGAATTTTCAGGCAGGCTGTTAAGCTAGTGCCGAGCTGCCCCTTTCAGCTTTAGTGGGAGGTATTAATGGCGTGGAGATCATCTCCACGAGCCATGTGGATACGGAGAATAAAATCCTCGATCCATACTGCGGGATCGGTTGTGCCGTCATATGATTCCATATTGATGGGCTTAAAACCCTCAGGGAAATCGTGATCCAGTACCTCATCTCTGAAGCACAGGGGGTGTGTGGCGCCTCTATATCGGGCCGCGTCGCGACGTGGCTCCGATGGACTCCGTCTGCGGCATTCGGCTCGGGCGTGGTTAAGTTTGTTACGTCCGAATAGGTAGCTGTCGTCGTGTCTCGGGGCACGTCCTCGCGATCCGTAGATCGATCTTGTATGTCCTGCTCTACTGTCCAGGGTCTGACAGAGGTCGTACATGTGATCTCGAGTTGTTCTGTCTCTATTTTTATGGGGCGGTGGAGCAGGCTTGTGACGCCCGGATAATCATGCTACAGTAATCTCACGTTAACGATGCCACGTCATCTCTGTCACTGGAGTTAATCTCGGTTTAGTTGAAAAACCCATTCAAATAAAAATTCAAAGTAATATCAACAAAAAAAGTTTTTCAAAAATTTAAAACAAAAATGTTCCAGAGATGCCATATTTTACATAAGTCAATATGGTGTAATAAACACAATTTTATAAAATGCCTAAATATTTTAAAATAAATAAAAACAGAAAAGGAAAAGAAATAAAAGAAAGGAAAATACAAAAAAAAACAAAAAAACTAAAACTAAAACAAAAAAGGGGAGAAAACCCCCCGGCCAATTGGGCTTCGGCCCACCAGGCCGCAACCCACCGGGCCACCAGGCCGGCCCACC